>NC_053024.1:439229585-439342256 GCF_003073215.2 Triticum urartu | reverse complement strand
ATTTCTTTGTATAAGTCAATAGGTATTGCACTAGCACTAGCACCCATATCACATAAGCCATTATAACAATGATCTCCTATTTTAATAGAAATAACAGGCATGCCTACCACAGGTCTAGGTTTATCTGTATCACGGGGTTTAGCAATTCTAGCAGTTTCATCACAGAAATAAATAACATGCCCATCTATATTATCAGACAAGAGATCTTTAACAATAGCAATATTAGGTTCAACTTTAACTTGCTCAGGAGGTGTATATGTTTTAATATTGCTTTTATGAACCACAGTTGAAGCTTTAGCATGATCCTTTATCCTAACAGGGAAAGGTGGTTTCTCAACATAACAAGTAGGAACAATAGGATCATTATAAGTGACAGTCTTTTCTTCAACTTTAATAGGTGCAAGTACTTTTACTTCTATGGGAGGATGATATTTAAACCACTTCTCCTTAGGGAGATCAACATAAGTAGCAAAAGATTCATAGAAAGAAGCTACTATCTCAGAATCAAGTCCATATTTAGTGCTAAACTTACGGAAAATATCGATATCCATAAAAGATTTAACACAATCAAACTTAGGTGTCATACCTGACTCCTTACC
Source organism: Triticum urartu (assembly GCF_003073215.2). Taxonomy (NCBI): domain Eukaryota; kingdom Viridiplantae; phylum Streptophyta; class Magnoliopsida; order Poales; family Poaceae; genus Triticum; species Triticum urartu. The sequence continues at coordinate 439,341,657 of NC_053024.1, read as the reverse complement.
ATTGTCGAGGTCCCAATCTTCAGAGTTGCATTTAATTCTATCCAATAAATCCCATCTAAATCCAATAGTCTTCATCATAAAAGAGCCAGCACAAGAAGTATCGAGCATGGTGCGATTATTTTCAGAAAGCCGAGCATAAATTTTTTGAAGAATTGTTCCTCTTGGGAGCTCATGATTGGGGCATGAATATAACATTGATTTAAGCCTCCCCCAAGCTTGAGCGATGCTTTCTCCTTCACGAGGCCAAAAATTATATATATAATTGTGATCACGATGAACAAGATGCATAGGGTAATACTTTTGATGAAATTCCAATTTCAATCTTCTATAGTTCCATGATCTCGTATCATCACATAGCCTATACCATACCAATGCGTCTCCCTTCAAAGATAAAGGGAAGACCTTCTTCTTAGCAACATCATCGGGTATACCTGCAAGCTTAAATAATCCACAATCTTCATCCACATATATTAGGTGTTCATCAGGATGCTTTGTTCCATCTCCTGTAAAAGGATTAGCTAGCAGTTTTTCTATCATACCCGAAGGATACTCATAAGGAATTTCATTTTCATATTCATTTTCAATAGGTTCAGTAGGTTGAGGAGCAACTCTTTGCTCTACTGGTCGGGGTGAAGATACCCCGAACAAGCCCCTCAGAGGATTACTTTCCATAGTAACAAGTGACAGTAAATTTCAGCACACTATATAAATTTTTCCTTACCAAATTCCACCTACCAAAGGCACTTCACTCCCCAGCAATGGCGCCAGAAAAGAGTCTTGATGACCCACAAGTATATGGGATCTATCATAGTCCTTTCGATAAGTAAGAGTGTCGAACCCAACGAGGAGCAGAAGGAACTGATAAACGGTTTTCAGCAAGGTATTCTCTGCAAGTACTGAAATAAGTGGTAACAGATAGTTTTGTGATGAGATAATTTGTAACGAGCAACACGTAACAAAAGTAAATAAAGTGCAGCAAGGTAGCCCAATCCTTTTTGTAGCAAAGGACAAGCCTGGACAAACTCTTATATAAGGAAAAGCGCTCCCGAGGACACATGGGAATATCGTCAAGCTAGTTTTCATCACGTTCATATGATTCACGTTCGGTACTTTGATAATTTGACATGTGGCTGGACCGGTGCTTGGGTGCTGTTCTTACTTGAAGAAGCATCCAACTTATGATTAACCTCTATTGCAAGCATCCACAACTACAACAAAAGTATTAAGGTAAACCTAACCATAGCATGAAACATATGGATCCAAATCAGCCCCTTACGAAGCAACACATAAACTAGGGTTTAAGCTTCTGTCACTCTAGCAACCCATCATCTACTTATTACTTCCCAATGCCTTCCTCTAGGCCCAAATAATGGTGAAGTTTTATGTAGTCGACGTTCACATAACACGACTAGAGGCTAGACAACATATATCTCATCAAAATATCGAACGAATACCAAATTCACATGACTACTAATAGCAAGACTTCTCCCTTGTCCTCAGGAACAAACGTAACTACTCACAAAGCATAAACATGTTCATAATCAGAGGGGTATTAATATGCATAAAGGATCTGAACATATGATCTTCCACCAATTAAACCAACTAGCATCAAATACAAGGAGTAATTAACACTACTAGCAACCTACTAGCACCAATCCCGGACTTGGAGACAAGAATTGGATACAAGAGATGAACTAGGGTTTTGAGATGAGATGGTGCTGATGAAGATGTTGATGGAGATTGCCCTCTCCCGATGAGAGGAGCGTTGGTGATGACGATGGCGGTGATTTCCCCCTCCGGGAGGGAAGTTTCCCCGGCAGAACAGCTCTGCCGGAGCTCTTGGTTGGATCCGCCAAGGTTCCGCCTCGTGGTGGCGGAGTTTCGTCCCGAAAGGTTGCTTCTTATTTTTTTTCTCGATGAAAGACTTCATATAGGAGAAGATGGTCATCAGAGAGCCACCAGGGGCCCACGAGGTAGGGGGCGCGCCCTAGGGGGGGGCGCCCCCACCCTTGTGAGAAGGGTGTGGGCCCCCTGGTCTTCATCTTTGGCGAGGATTTTTCGTTATTTATTATAAGGTATTTTGTGGTGTTTCAGGACTTTTGGAGTTGTGCAGAATAGGTCTCTAATATTTGCTCCTTTTCCAGCCCAGAATTCCAGCTGCCGGCATTCTCCCTCCTTATGTAAACCTTGTAAAATAAGAGAGAATAGCCATAAGTATTGTGACATAATGTGAAATAACAGCCCATAATGCAATAAATAGCGATATAAAAGCATGATGCAAAATGGACGTATCAAGGTTCACATGACGTGAGCCATGACGACCAAGGCCAGGCGGGCGCCAGCGGGCACAGTGTACCAGTTTCCTCTTTAGTTCTACGGGGGCAAGCGCAGGCGCAGAGTCCCGAGGCATTAGGCAAAGGTTTCCATATCGGCGCAACAAGACCAAGACCGTCAGGACGACAGGACGGAGGTCATCGCGGAGCCCACTACAGTGTCACCACCAGAGCCTTTGCAGGCGAGGACTACTTTTGTCAGGATAGCTTGTACTAGTTGTCTCCCTTCGAATTTGGCCGTTTTGGGATCCCTTCCCGCCTAACATTTGGGAAGAGGACCGAGGCCACTATAAATAGGGCTTAGCCACCACCATAGAGGGGGATCGGATCCATTCCACCCTGACCAGCTCACCAGCTCATTGAGCTCAAGAACACATCACCTCTTGAGACTATTCGTCCACTGTACTATCTAATCCTCAAGCCCTCAAGGCAATCCACCACAAAGCTAGAGTAGGGTATTACACCGCAAGGTGGCCCGAACTAGGATAAATCTCTGTGTCTCTCGTTCTTTGGGTTCGTCGAGCTAGGCCGTGGGATCGTTAGCGAGAGAGCTAGGGATAGAGTGTTCTCCGTGTGCACCCCAGTGTTCAAACCTCTCAAGGGTCTGCGGAGCCCTGAATCCAACATTTGGCGCGCCAGGTAGGGGTGCGTCGAAGCCTCTCTTCCGTCTATCAACTCGCCACCACTCCATAATCTCCATGGCTGACGTTCGTCAGGCTCGTGATGAGCGCGGAGCCGCTCTCAACGCTCGTGTCGCCCAGACAGCGCCCGTCGGCGGGCCTCCCCATCGCTCTCCATCACCAGCTGCCAACGCCGCCATCGGCCCGGCAGGGAACGAGAAGCAAGCTTCGTCATTGCACCCCTCTGTGCGGTGGGACGGACGCACCGCCACCCCGTCGCTGACTCCGGCGGGCTCGTCGTCCCACGCTCGTCGTGGGCCCGCGGACGCACAGGCTGCGTTGCTCATGGCGCGTGAGCTCCTGCGCTACCGCCCCTTCGACGACCTCTACGAAGATTGGCTAGACCGCATCACCGAACTAGTCAGCGCGGCTGGGGGCTCGCCTGCACCGTCCCTCTCGCTGCCTCGTCCGCCGCCTACTGCGGGCGACGTAGCCTATGGAGCACCTCCGCCACCTCCTCGTCAGGACGTTGCCCTCGGCCCAAGACGTGTGGCCCCTCGACGCGACCCACTGCGCCAGGCGCCCGCGCATGAGGAAGAAAGCTGCCAGGAGGTCCAACGGCCTCAAGAAGGTGCCCTGGTGTTCCCTCCACCACCACGTCAAGACCGCGCGCCGCCTGCAGCAGCGTTGCGATATCGCCAAGAACAGGCTCCACCTCCACGACGGGCTCCGGTGACCACAGCGGGCTGCCGCGCCTTCACCCCCGAGCTACGTAGCATCGTCTGGCCAGGCAAGTTCAAACCTGACCTGCCTCCGCGTTACGAAGGCACCCCCGACCTTGTGGAGTTCCTGCAGCTCTACGAGCTAATCATCGAGGCGGCCAACAGCGACAAGAAGGTGATGGCGAACTGGTCTCCCATGGCCCTCAAGGACGGCGCACGCTCGTGGCTCCTGAACCTTCCCGCGGGATCAATCTTCTCCTGGGGCGAGATGCGCGAGCGTTTCGTCGCCAACATCCAAGGCACTCGCGATCGCCCGCCTGCCGCAGGTGACCCGTGGCGCATCAAGCAGCAGCCTGGGGATACCCTGCAGAAGTACATCCAATGCTTCAATAGCGTTCTCCTCAAGATCCCCAAGGTTTTTGACGAAGCCATCATCTCGACGTTCTCCGATGGCGTCTGCGATGTCAAGATGAAGGAGGAGCTCGCCATCCACGAGGACTTGTGCATGGCCCTGGAGATGTTCAACATGGCTACCAAGTGTGTGAGGGCTGAGGAGGAGCGCCTCTCCCTCCTCGAGCTCCCAGCTGCCGACCAAGAAGACAAGAAGGCCAAGACCAAGGACGTAAAGCGCAAGGGGGGCAGCCGTGCTCGCGGCTGAACCAGAGATGAAGCGCGGCCGCGACCACCCCAAGTCATCCAAGGCCAGCCGCCCATTCTGTTCCTTCCACAATGTACATAGCCACAACACCAATGACTGTCAGGAGCTCAGGGCCATCCGCGACGGGCGCTTCGGTCGACGCCCCGAGCGCAACAACCGAGGCTATGGCCGCAGAGGAGGAAAAAGTGGAGGACGTTGGGACGACCGCAGCCCCCGCCCGAGTGGCGTGACCGGCCTCATGAGGACTGTTGGTAAGGCCAGCCTCGCGAGGGCACCTGGAGAGACCAGTCTCGTGAGGACTATTCTCAGGGCAACGCCGGCCTCCCTCCACTACCACCACCACCAAGAAGGAACGACCACCACCACCAAGACGAGGGGGCTGGGGGCTTCCAGGAGCCTCGCGCCATCGCCTGCATCTTGGGTGGCGCTCAGGCCCCAGCCTCCCACCGCATCTTCAAGCAGTTTGCTCGCGAGGTGAACGCAATCCTCCCCAGACTCGAGGCCACATGTTCGCTCAGGTGGTCCAAGTACACCATCACCTTCGGCTCGTCCGACCAGCTCAAGTGCGCGGCAACTGTCGGTACTCTCCCGATGCTCTGCTAGCCCGTCATCAGCAATGTCCTTGTCACCAAGACTCTCATTGATGGTGGTGCGGGACTCAATGTTCTTTCCATTAAGACATTCGACCGCCTCCAAGTGTTGTATGATCAACTACAGCCCACCAAGCCCTTCTCAGGAGTGACCGATGGCTCTACCACCCCGATAGGGTAGATCCGCCTCCCTGTCACCTTCGGCCAGCGGGACAACTACCGCACCGAGCTCATCGACTTCGACGTCGCTCACATCTGCCTATCGTACAATGCCATCCTTGGGTATCCGGCCCTAGCCAAGTTCATGGCGGTGACCCACCACGGCTACAACGTCCTCAAGATGCCAGGGAGCCATGGCATCATCACGGTCGCCTGTGAGGAGAAGGACGCGGTGTGCTCCCTTGAGCGCGCCTACCAGGCTGCGGCGGTTGAAGACCCAGACAACGAAGGCGCCATCTACACTCCTGAGGCAGTCCACAAGAAGAAGACACAGGTGCTCCGCCAAGGGCCTCAGGAGAGCAGTGTCTCCAGCGGCACCACCTCAGGACCAGCGTCCACGGATGGGGCGCCTCCCTCTATCGCATAGGAAGGAGCGTCCAGTGCTCTCCTTAGGCTGGGCTTGGGGGCTCTCTTCTGGAGGGCCTCTGACCTAGCCAATGTCACGAGGGAGGTGCTCGGGCACCACATGGAGGCATGCTTCATCGCACGCTTCCCCCACAAGGGCGCTAAGCACGAGGTGCGAGGTGCTAAGGAGTTCATCACCAAGACAACCGAGGAGCTTCAAGAGGCGAGAGCCATGCGTCGCGACCATCGCCTACCACCTGGCACGGATCCTTGTACTGGCGAGGACAACGAGTTGCGCGTCTGCGTCAACATCCCCGGGCTCAACAGGGCCGCAGCTCAGCGACGCTTCTGGCCTTCACGCGCTGATCAGTGCAAGGGCCCACCTCATAGCTATGTTCGCATGCCCTTTGGCTTACCGAGCGCGGCTGTCGCCTTCTAGCGTCGCCTGCGAAGCATCGTGGCTGCCCAGGAGGCCAGGTACCACGCGGTCCTGGCAGAGGCAGCGACGGTTCTTCGCGAATCTCCCGAGCCTCCAAAGCCTCCCGAGGTTCAAGGCCAAGGCGGCTCGTGAGGAGTAACCTCTTCAGGGCGCATCTTCGGCTACTTCAACATCCCTCCAGCAATGGCACTAGGTGACATTTTCTAGTTTGTTCAGTTGGGGGCGCCCCTTGGGCTGCATCATCCCCATGTCACGTGGGCCTGTCCCTGCGGCGCCTATCCTTTTTGCATCTCTAGTTTACCTTGTCCGTCCCTGCAGCATGTATCGTTCTTGCATTTATCTGGACTAGCTTTATCTCCTTCTATGAGTTACTTCAAGATAGTATATGCCTGTCTGGTACTTCGATACCATGAACGTCGTACGCCCTCGCAAACCCACCCATGACCGCCTCATGATTAAGGACTGGCACGGTGTCTATGCTCGGGTCCGTCCCTGCAGCGTCGCTAAACCCAAGAGGTTGAGCTCTGGCTCGCGGGACAGCTCCCGTGTATGTCACCTCCCATGGCCCTTGGTGCCTTCTTCTCACATGAGCTCATTGTGGGAAGACGAGCCAGGGCACGCGACCCGGTGCCTCGTCACCACGGGAGCGCCGCGCCGGTTGTCTTTCATTAGGATTTTTGCATGAGAAGACTGGGCACGGCGTCTATGCTCGGGTCCGTCCCTACAGCGTCGATAAACCCAACGGCTGAGCTCTGTCTGGTGGGCTGGCCCCGCTCACGTCACCTCCTGGGGTCGTTGGTGTCTGGCCTTCTCATGTAATCACCTCAGGAGATTCATTCGGCGCAGGTTGCCTAACCATCTCGCAGGGCCACCACAGCTATCAAGAATCAAATTCAGGCACAACCCGCCTTGAGGTAAGGCCTCATGAGTCCCGCGCTGTCTCACGAGTGCCCAGCCACACCTCGTCTAGCCCTGCCGTGCAAGCCATGTGTCAGGGCGGGGCTGTACACGCCCCGGGGGCTCCACTCAGAGGGAGCCCTCACCCACGCACCAGTGGAAGCACCATGCTCTGCGCTGGCAGTCGACACGGTCGAGGCGCGGCTATGCCTGTGCAAGTGCGGAAGCGCCATGCTCTGCGCTGGTGATAAACAACTGAGGGCGGCCCCATGGCCGCATCAACCTCGGGGAGCCACCAGGCTCAGTGTACAGCCACATCGCAACACTTTCCCCTCGGGAGAGTCATGCGAGGGGGCTGGGCACGGGGGCTACACTTAGGTCACGCCTAGCATACGCCACCCTGCCAGGTCCCACGGACCCGGTCGTCGCGCAAACCTCCCGAGCGGGACCTCGGCGAGAAAAGGTATGGAGGTCTGTTTGCGCGTCAAGGGGGACTCTTGAGCATCGCGACTCAGGAACCTAACTGGCCACGTAGCCCCTCACCCCTTGGCCTCGTCCTGGTGACCCGGACGACCTAACAATGGCCGAGGTACGCGCGGGGTCGGGCCCTGCTGACGCAGAACACTAAGGCCTACTTTCGCATCTCCTTCCCATGAGTCGTTTGTGCGTCAATGGGGACTCCTGAGCATCGCGACTCGGGAGCCTAACTGTGTTGGAAATATGCCCTAGAGGCAATAATAAAATGGTTATTATTATATTTTCTTGTTCATGATAATTGTCTATTGTTCATTCTATAATCGTGTTATCCGGAAATCGTAATACATGTGTGAATACATAGACCACAACATGTCCCTAGTGAGCCTCTAGTTGACTAGCTCGTTGATCAATAGATGGTTACGGTTTCCTGACCATGGACATTGGATGTCATTGATAACGGGATCACATCATTAGGAGAATGATGTGATGGAGAAGACCCAATCCTAAGCATAGCACAAGATCGTGTAGTTCGTTTGCTAAAGCTTTTCTAATGTCAAGTATCATTTCCTTAGACCATGAGATTGTGCAACTCCCGGATACCGTAGGGATGCTTTGGGTGTGCCAAACATCACAACGTAACTGGGTGGCTATAAAGTTGCACTATGGGTATCTTCGAAAGTGTCTGTTGGGTTGGTACGAAACGAGACTGGGATTTGTCGCTCCGTGTGACGGAGAGGTATCTCTGGCCCACTCGATAGGACATCATCATAATGAGCTCAATGTGATCAAGGAGTTGATCACGGGATGATGTGTTATGGATCGAGAAAAAGAGACTTTCCAGTAACGAGATTGAACAAGGTATAGGAATACCGACGGTCGAATCTCGGGCAAGTATCATACCAGTAGACAAAGGGAATTGTATACGGGATTGATTGAATCCTCGACATTGTGGTTCATCCGATAAGATCATCGTGGAACATGTAGGAGCCAACATGGGTATCTAGATCTCGCTATTGGTTATTGACCAGAGAGATGTCTCGGTCATGTCTGCATACCTCCCGAACCCGTAGGGTCTACACACTTAAGGTTCGATGACGCTAGGGTTATAGGGAAAATTTGTACGTGGTTATCGAATGTTGTTCAAAGTCCCGGATAAGATCCCGGACGTCACGAGGAGTTCCGGAATGGTCCGGAGGTAAATAATAAAATATAGGAAGTGAGGCTTTGGCCATCGGAAGTATTTCGGGTGTCACCGGTAATGTACCGGAACCACCGGAAGGGTTCCGGGGGTCCACCGGGAGGGGCCACCAACCCCGGAGGCTTGCATGGGCCAAGAGTGGGAAGGGACCAGCCCCTGAGTGGGCTGGTGCGCCTCCCACCAAGGCCCAAGGCGCAGCTAGGAGGAGAAGGGGGAAACCCTAGGCGCAGATGGGCCTAAAGGTCCACCCTAGGGCGCGCCCCCTCTCCCCCTTGTCGGTGTCAATACTGGCGGATCTCGGGTAGGGGGTCCCGAATTGTGCGTCTAAGGCGGATGGTAACAGGAGGCAGGGGACACGATGTTTACCCAGGCTCGGGCCCTCTTGATGGAGGTAATAACGTACGTCCTGCTTGATTGTTCTTGATGATATGAGTATTACAAGAGTTGATCTACCACGAGATCAAAGAGGCTAAACCCTAGAAGCTAGCCTATGGTATGATCGTATGTTGTCCTATGGACTAAAACCCTCCGGTTTATATAGGCACCGGAGTGGGCTAGGGTTACACAAGGTCAGTTACAAAGGAGGGGATATACATATCTGTATTGCCTAGCTTGCCTTCCACGCCAAGTAGAGTCCCATCCGGACACGGGACGGAGTCTTCAATCTCGTATCTTCATAGTCCAACAGTCTGGCCAAAGGATATAGTCCGGCTATGCGGAGAACCCCTAATCCAGGACTCCCTCAGTAGCCCCTGAACCAGGCTTCAATGACGATGAGTCCGGCGTGCAGTGTTGTCTTCAGCATTGCAAGGCGGGTTCCTCCTTCGAATACACCATGGAAGAGTTTGAATACAAGGACAGTGTCCGACCCTGCAAAATAATTTCCACATACCACTGTAGAGAGAATAATATTTCCACAAATCTAATCTGCTGACACGTTTTGACAACATGACATCACGCCATGGCCCGGTCATTATTCGAATCGTTTTCCTTAACCAGCTCTGCACATAATGCGAGGCGGTTTTCTTGACACGTCTTGTCAAAGCAGAGATCGTGTTCCCCTTATCACGGGATTCTCATCAATACAAACGTGGGTAACCCAACCGTGCCTATTGGTATGACTCCTAGATCTTAGGTAAGTCTCAAACGGCCACGAGGAGGACTCCTGATATTCACCCTCTTTATAAAGGGGACAAGGCTTTTTCTTTTTTCCCTCCCGCGCTCAATCGAATCCTTCCCCCGCCTCAAGTTCCAACACCCAAAGCTCAGGTCAGGTGCTTCGGACCTTCAACTATGTCCGGATCCAACCTTCAAGGTCGGTGGATGCCTTCCTCCGTCACAGAGGAGGACATCAAGAAGTTGAGAGAGGCCAGATATCTGACCGCCAAAATTTCGCATAGGCTGCCCGCCCGAGGGCAGGTCGTCCCTACTCCCGAACCCAACGAGAGTGTTGTGTTCATCTCCCACTTCCTCCGAGGACTAGGCCTCGCTCTGGATCCCTTTGTTAGGGGTCTTATGTTCTATTACGGGCTGGATTTTCACGATCTGGCCCCGGATTCCCTTCTTCACATCTCGTCATTTATTGTCGTATGTGAGGCCTTTCTCCGCATTACCCCTCACTTCGGCCTGTGGCTCAAGACCTTCGATGTGAAGCCGAATATGATTGAGGGGCAGCACGCAGCGTGTGGAGGTGCTTTAATAAGCAAAATCGCTGACGCTCCATGGCCAGAGGGTTCCTTCCCAGAGGAGTCCTGATTGTGGCAGCGGGAGTGGTTTTACGTCACAGCTCCCTGAAGTGCCAAGTGGGTAGCTGCCCCCACCTTTCGCTCAGGCCCCCCACCGCAACTAATGTCATGGATCAGCAGGGGCCTGAGCTGGGGTCCAGCCAAGGACGTGTCAATACTGCAAAGCCGTATCCGTCTTTGAGAGAGATTTTAGTCTGGTTATGGTAATGCAAGTTATGCTAGTTCGTCGAGTCTAGCCTTGCAAATGTCGGCCCCTCCGCATGTGGGAATTCAACCCGGAAGGACCGCGTGCTATTCAACATTTCCTCGGCATGACGCATGAAGAGATGTACAAATCGTTCTTCGGACCCCAAATAGAGTGTCCGGACACCACCAAGGACGTGGGCCTGAGCTGCAACCGCCCCGCTGCCCAAGTAAGTAATCCCATGCCGAACCTGCTGTCCTTTTATTTATCATGGCATCATTCTAAAGAGCCGCCTTTTGACCAGGATTGGATAACAAAGGCGATGATGATTAGGTGTTCGCCCCCCCCTTCCCGAGGGCTTGGACAATCCGGTACTGGACAAGATGCTCGAGACGGCGCCTTATCCAGTGTCCTCAAAGGAAGATGATGGGGGGAATAAAGAGGGCGAAAGCGGGACTCACTTGCTACTTATTCCGGCCGGGGGAATGAGCACCTCTGCGAGGGAGGACGATCAAAGGGAAGAATCTGACATTCTCTCTCCCCGGGGAAGTAAGAGGACTACCTCTGAAGATCCGGAAACCAAGGTTTCCAAACGGGAGAAGAAATCTTCATCAGAGGGTCCTGCCTCAGAGGGTATTCTTGCCGCACAATGTCCACGCGGGGATCAGCCCTCTACTGAGCTGTAAGTAATCGAAAAGTACTTAATAGTGAAAACATCCTACCTTACTTCCAAAGACAATAACCGATGCTTATAAATTGTAGTCCAGATCGTAGCCCTTCTCGACAGAGTTCATCTTCGGGGGATCTTCTTCCGGAGATGATGGAGAGTGAAACGCCTCCCCCGGACACCCTGGCTCAAGAAGCGGGCGACCTTGAAGTGTCATCGCAAAGGGTATCTCCGGATCCACTAGGGCTAGAGGATAACCCTTTGGCTGCCCAGAATCCCCAGTATCCGGCTCCTAAGGAGAGCAACAGCAAGGGTCCGTACAGTGTGCAGTTGGACGCGCTGAAGGATCTTCTGGGGCAAGCTGCCGTCTCAGAAGTGCATCGTACACTAATGGGTATGGTAATTGAAAGGATTTCATCCGCTGAAAGTGGTTTGCATGAAGCCTTTATGATTCTACTGAAAGGCTTCGAGGTATGTGAAATAATGTATGTTTTTAACAGTGCCGCATACGTTAGGTATGCCCTATGCAGATAGTAGCCCCTGAGACTCTGGTTGTCGTCGAAAACGGCGGAAAATAGAGGATCATAGTCCCAGGTAATAACCAGACCGCCTTTATGTGCAGGTGGCTGAAGCTCCGGTGGCTAGCCGGACTGATGGGTTTGCCGAGCTAAAGCGGCAACTGGATGCAGCAGATGTCGACATCGTGCTTGTCAACAAGCAGCTTGACGAGGCACAGGGTGAGTGATTTTTCTGGTGATCGTCACATAATAAGAGTAGCATGACGCTAGTATCTTTAATATGTTGTGACTGCAGATGGAGCTGCCACCGTGGAGACCCTTCGGGCGGAGCTTGCCCAAGCTAAGGAGCAAGCAAGGAGTAGCAATGCGGCCGCTCTAAAGGCGGGCGAAGAGTTAAGGGCCGAACAGGCCGCGCATTGCGAGAGCAAGGAAAAAATAGCCAATATGGCTATAGAGTTAAAAGATGTCGCTGACCGTTACCAGCTTCTTCAAGAAGAAAATCGGGCGAAGGCGACGGACTTGGAGAAGGCCCGGGTGGCTGCCAAGGAAGCCCGCTCCAAAATTAGAGCGACGAAGGAGGAGCTGAATCAAGCTGCCGATATTGTGTCTGGGAAGCCCTTCTTGTTGCGGACTAAGTCCAGAGATCCGAAGTATGCTCCTCTGGACCGGCTATGGAGTTCTGTGGATGCATACATGGATTTGGCTGCAAGTGCTGCTGACGCGGCCGAGTACTTCAAGGATCAGAAAGGTCCCGAAGTGGAAAAGTTGTTCTGGTCACAGTTCCACGCTCCAGTCCGTCCGCTGCTGTTGAATGAGCGATTGGCCGAGTGGGCCGAGCTCCATAAGTTGTCTGGACTTGCCATGAGGGCCGTTGTGGATCACCTGTGGCCGGGAGGACCAAGGCCGAATAGCTACTTTAGCTTAGTGCAACAATTCCTTGGTGATGTGCCACGCATCGATGCTATAAAGAGACCAGCGTGCATAGAGGGTGCGCGGAATGGCCTTTGCCCGTGTCAAGACATATTGGGCGGAGATGGAGGCCACCACTGTTGCGACACAGGGTTCAGTTGTAGGCCGAGTGGCTGCCGAGCACTACTTTGAAGAAGTTCTTGAAGGCGGTCGTTCGATAGAGGGTCAGTGCTCGAAGAATGTTATGTTCAAGCGACATGTATTCCCATTGTAAAAACAATGTTTTATTGAATTGTCAAGGTTGTTGACGGTGTCCTGGACTAGGGGGTACTCACCACATCATCTCCCGATCTGTTAGATTGGGCCGAGGACCCCCATGGTCGTATACTCATGGGCCAGTTCGTACAGCTGCCGCATACATGGAAGATTCCATAGGACTTGGTGATCAAGACAAGGACTCCTCCCCACCAGCGTATTCGGCTAGGACTCTTGTTATCCTAGGCCTCTGGTGCATTATATAAACTGAGGCCAGGCTAGTCGATAGATAACACATACAACAACCATACCATAGGCTAGCCTTCTAGGGTTTAGCCTCTTCGATCTCGTGGTAGATCAACTCTTGTGCTACTCATATTATCAAGAACAATCAAGCAGGACGTAGGGTATTACCTCCATCAAGAGGGCCCGAACCTGGGTAAACATCGTGTCCCCTGCCTCCTGTTACCATCCGCCTAGACGTACAGTTCGGGACCCCCTACCCGAGATCCGCCGGTTTTGACACAGACATTGGTGCTTTGATTGAGAGTTCCGCTGTGTGATCGGCAAAAGGATCGATGGCTCGTCTGCAGGTCAACTGCGATGCCGGCATCTTCGTCGCCGGCTCGACTGGTCACCTTGGCTCGACCGAGGACTATGGTCCATCTCCGATCGTCATGTTCGGACGAGGGCCTTCATCAACATCAACTCCGATATCTATCAAGATCATGGAGGAATCATCCATGGAGCTCGGGGGCTCAACGTCAACATTGCCCTCGGGCGACCGTGCTGTTTTTCCGAACAGCGAACTTGTATCCGCTGCCACCACCTCTTAGAGCATCGCTTTGACGATCCCTTTGGTGGAATTGTGTGGAATTGAGTCTACAACAACCATGCAAAATTTTGTCGAGTTCCGATGGAGGAATCTCCGACAATCTACAATATACCGGGGCCCTGTCAAATCTGTACAGGAATCTGGATGAGTTTAGGGTGTGGTCTCTAGCACCTAGCTCAGACGTCCTTTGGAAGATCCAACCGTTGATCGGCTGCGTAATTCCTATATCTAACACCCCTCAAAATTTTAGCTCGATCCGACGTCCAAACTCCGGGAACCTTCCGATTATGGATCACTTTTTGGGTCTGTTTTCTGCGCGAATACGGATCCGACCCGAATTCATGTTTCTTTATGAACGTGATATGGAACAACCTTCTTAAAGGAATTTTCTCCTAGGGTATTGTGTGTTGTTTTTAAACACATGCCCATAAAATTTTAAGCCTCCTCTGAGGTAATCTTCACTATCATGCTGGTGTCAAACCAGTCCAGCAATACTTCTCCACGGCTACCGACCTGCGCTAGACACGTCGTCGCCTTTTGAGCCGAGCTCAACTTCTTCTGATCATCATCTCAGCGAGCGAACAAGAGTTTGGAAACATCAAGGATAAATCATCACCAATATCGCCACCCCCACGGATTACACGGAGCGGGCACATAGGCATCACCGCATGGTCACTCCATCAAACCAGCATTGACCGCATCACAAGTTACGACCTGCGTCGGCATGGCCGCACTGTTGCTTCTTCAAGCCGACGTCCATCACGCCGAACTTCTTCAACACCTCGACTGACACGGCAGCTGCAATGTCTCCTTACCGACCTGCTCCGTCTCCTCGGCTAGACCGAGGGCTTCACCATCTCTTCATCAACTTACTTCAGAGACTTCGGCATCACCACCCGACCAGCTTCATCACATTAGCTGGACCACGGGCTTTTCCTCGGCGAGCCAACCTTTTCCAGCATCTCCATGCCACCGCTTCATCACCCATCAGGCAATGGGTGTGCGGATCTAGTCCCATGTTTGGGAGTAACCTTTCTTCAGATTGCTACAATAGACAAACCAGGTGCTATTAATCCTATTATTTTTTCTTGCCTGGGTTTATTTTTCCCAAGGAATTATTACTCCAGTTTGTTTCATCATCTATACACAGGTCTATCTAATGGTGGCCATATTAATAACAGTGGCGTAGTGGTTCGGTCAGTTTCTGTATGCAGCTCGGCGAATGCCGCATCCGAAACTCACACCGGCCTGCGAATTCGAGCTTGGCCATGCCTTCACCGCGTCATGCCGACGCCCTGCATCGACATGACTTCGACGCCAGGCCACATCTTTTTCAATAAATTATTTTTTGTGAAAAGCAGCTATCCTTTTTGGACCGCACTATTTTATATGTATAGTTGATCAACTTCGACTGCGTCACGTGGTCTCTTCGGCAAGCCGACGCCGTCGTCCCAATCGGTGTAAATTGGCTCACGTGATCACATTGTTGGTCGTGTTGCCATACTGACGTGTTCGGTTGCGTCGGGGACTCCGACATCGCCGAGAGAGCTCTACCTCATCGAGTGTTCGACGCACAAGCCATATTTCTTTTATTATTCACTTTGCTTAAATTATTAATTATGCAAAGATTTTATATTATTATTATTATTATTATCTTTGGATTGCACTATTTTTTGTGCACAGGTAAATGATTTCGGCCGAGCAGCGCTATTGCCTTGGTGCACCAATGTGCTGATGTGGGGGTTCTGTCGTCACCTCGCTGACCTACCGCATCACCTCGACTGGACCGGGGGCTTCGTCATCACTTCATTGACACACGCTGGGGGCTTCGGCGTCACACTGCCGGCCTGCTCCGTCGCCGCGGTCGGACTGGGGTTTTCACTTCCCCCATCGACTATGCTGTGTCACCACTTCATCAAGCCGAGTTCTTTACTCGGACATCTCGGGACCGGCTTGGGGGCCGGGATCTCGTCCCGCCACAATCTCAGCCTGCGTCATCAACATCGAGCACATTAACCAGCTAAGTCGCTTTCATGCTCAAAAACTTTCAGTTTTAAATTTTGTTCGGTTCGACCAAGCATTATACTTTTCGGCACAAAGTTGTTTGTGACAAAGTTCCTTGTCAAAACTTTGTTTGTGACTCGCATGTTCAAATACCCCGTTTATTTGGGGGCTCCCTTGATGGAGCTTTTCCTCTTGCATATGATTATACTTGTACGGCTTCGTTCCTTGTTCGTGTATTATGCCACAATATGCACCATATTGACCTAAGCGATTTGCAAGCTGGGTTGCCTGGCTCCTGTGCTTACTGCTACGTTCCCGATTGTTCGGCTAGGGTGTCGGATTACGGGTTCCGGCAGGCCCTTGAGGTTCGAACACTGGGGTGCGCGCGGAGATCTCTCCCCTACCGATCTACGTCCAATCTCCTCGCGTGATCTAAGTTGGAAAACAACGAACAACACAAGGGACACGAGGTTTATACTGGTTCGGGCCACCGTTGTGGTGTAATACCCTACTCCAGTGTGTGGTGTGGTGGATTGCCTCAGGGGCTGATGATGAACAGTACAAGGGAAGAACAGCCTCGCGAGAGGTGTTCTTGAGCTGGTGCGATGAACTGCTAGGGTGAGTTCAGTTGCCTCTCTCTCTCTGCTAGGGTTCTACCAGATCTCTCCTTGCCTTCTCAATGTCTCTACTTTCTGGTGGCTAGTTCTACTTATAGAGGCCCTGGGCCTCTCCCCAAATAATGACCGGGAAGGGCGCCGACAATTGGCCATTTTGAAGGGGAACATATAGTACAAGTTATCCTGACCAAAGGTGGTCTTCGGCTGCCAAAAGCACTGGTGATGACGCCGTCTTGGGCTCCACGGTGACCTCCGTCCTGTCGCTCTGCTGGTCTTGGTCTCGTTGCACCAGAATGGCAACCTTTGCTCGATGCCTTGGCCTGCACTTGCCCCCTTTGCACCAAAGGGGAAACAAGGACACTGCGCAGGCCGGCGACCGCCTGGTCTCGATCGTCATGGTTTGCGTCACGGGTTCCTCGCGAGGTACCCCTGCCTTGATCTCTCCGCCTCCTCGCGAGCCTTCCTAATGAGGCTGCCTCTGAGGAAGCTTTCTATCGTCCGCCCCGCGAGGCTCGGCCCCTCGTGAGTGTCTTGAGCTTGAGCTGATGAAGATGGGCCGCGCTGGGCCCCCACTTGAGCCACGCCGCAGGCCGCAGGCAGGCAAGTTTGGGGACCCCCATTCCCAGAACACCAACAGTAGCCCCTGGGCCCAAGGCGCGCCCGGGCTTGGCCTAGGAGGAAAGCGAAGGGGCAAGCGTGAAGCGCCGCGGGCCCTAACAGCCTGCGGCCTTGGGCGTCGCGTGGCGATTGATTGGACGTGGGCGACTGCGCTTCCCCACGATGCCTCGACGACCGCACGACTTGACAAGTCCCTGCATGCAGAGAAACCGGCAAACGTTTACCCGCGCGCGCGGCCTGGGCCGGTGGTGTACCCTGTACTTCGAGTTCGATGGCGACGCCACCCTCTACGTGAGGGTGTTTGGGGAAGATGGTCGCCGTGCCGGGTGCTGCCCTGAAGACGACGACCGCGGCCGCCTGCCCAGCCCCGGCACTGACCAGGATGAAGGTGGCGACTGGTGTACCGGCGGCGGTGCTCGGGGTTCGCTGAGCTTCGGTGACCCCTTCTCGGGCAGCAGCTCCTCCAGCGGTGGCCGCGACCAGCCCCCGCGCTGTCGCGCCCGCCTGGGTGAAGGTAGCAGGTCAGCCCACTGTCGCGCCCCGGTGAAGCGAGAGGAGGGATCCGCCTGAGCCCCAGGAGCAGCTCGAGCTTTCGCTGTGGGTTGGCGCCGGACGAATCGCGCCCGCTTTGTTTTCTTTCTTATCCTGCGTAGAAATAGGAAGTAATGTAGGGCCCCGCGGGGGTGTGTTAGAACTACAGCTGTTTAACCATCGTGTTGTTTCCGCTATTTATGCGCTGTGTTTCTGCGTCGCGCACCCATGTGCGGGAACTGTTTTAGCTCGGTGGGGCTTGGCGCGATCCTCGCCTCCCGAGGCCGTGGCCTCGTCGTGTGCTTCGTGCCCTTCAAGGATCAGTAGAGGGGGTAGCTTACGATCTTGGTTGTGGGGGCGATCGGCCTAGGTCCTGCGCTCGTGTTGCGATGCCCGTGGGGCACGGACTGGGAGGGGTGCTCCCGCAGAGGACTCGGATAGGAAGGCTCCAAATGATCGGGTCGGAAAACACTCGCGAGGGCGCCCGCGACTCCCTCGCGGGACTTGTGCGAGAGAAAACGAGGCAAGCGAGCGAGAAAGACAAAGAGTCACAAGCCAGGAACATCAGCAACTCCAATAAAACTTCAAACAGGAATAAACAAGCCAACTGCAGAAAGCAAATGGGAAAGCCGCGTCCGGCACCTATTCTGGTCTTCGACGTCTTCTCACCAGCACGGAGCTAAGTGCTGCCACTGGGCGTGGGCGGGAGCCCCCGAGGCCCGAGGGCGGCACTCCGGAGACTCCGGGGCGTGTACAGCCCCACTCATTATTACATGAGCGTGTCACGGGTGGTGAGCTTCACAGGCATTTGCCTTCTTCACAGGCACCAGGCCTTTCCCAAAATGCAGCAGCTTCACAGGCATTCGCCTTCTTCATAGGCACCGGGCCTTTCCCAAAACGCAACAGCTTCACAGGCATTCGCCTTCTTCACAGGCACCGGGCCTTTCCTAGGCGCTAGGCCTTGCTCAGGGATAGAACCTCCGGAGATGTTGAATGTTCCATGCGTTCTGGATGGGTACCCCCTCCGTGGTCTCCAAGCGCGTGGAGCCAGGCCTGGAAACATGAACAACCTTGAATGGGCCCTCCCACATGGGAGAGAGCTTGTGCAGCCCCTCCCTGGAGAGAACCCGTCTGAGCACGAGATCCCCTACCTCAAGAGTTCTGGGGCGGATGTTGCGGCAGTGGTATCGTCGCAGCGCTTGTTGATACCTTGCCGCTCGTAGCGCGGCTTCTCGATGGTGTTTCTCCCCTAGCACGAGATCCGTCCCCTGCATGGCGTCCTGCTACATCTCATCGAACGCCAGGACCCGTGTGGAGCGACGCCTGACCTCGTGAGGGAGAACAGCCTCCGCTCCGTAGACGAGGAAGCCTTCACAAGCTCAACGGCGTCATTGAGCACCGTGGGCCAATAGAATCCACTATGGAATGCCTTGCCGACGAGGGTCCATGACGATGAGTGGTGCCCGCAGTCTCCGCCGTGTATGTCCGCCAGTAGCTCCTTCCCTTCCTCTCGGGAGATGCAATGTAGGGACACGTCATTTGGTCGCTTCCTGTAGAGCTCTCCATCCCTGATGCAATAAGCCGTGGCCTGCCGCGCCACACGCTCCGCTTCCTCCTGATTCTCCGGCAGAGTCCCTTGCATCAGGTAGTTCTTGAGCTCCGGGATCCAACACCCTTCCCGAGGCTCTAACGCCAGGAGCAGGCGTGCCCCTGAGGCTGGGCCGCAGACCGGGGCTCCTGAGGCAGGCGGCTGAGGGGGCTCCTCCCTTGGTTGCGCCATGCTCGACAGTGACGGCACCGCCGAGGGTTTGAAGAGCCGCTCCTCAAAGACGCCAGGCTCCTGAGGCAGCCGCCTAGATGCCCTCTTGGCAATGTCATCAGCCTCCTGATTGGTGCCGCGAGGCACATGCTGCAACTCCAGCCCCCAGAACTGTTTCTCCATCTTGCGAACCTCAGCAAGGTAGGTTTCCATGTGCTCGTCCTTTGGCTCGTATATCTTGTTGGAGAAGTTGACGAGGAGCTGCGAATCGCCCTTGATGATGAGGCACTTCACCCCTAAGGCAGTTGTGTCCTTCAAGCCTGCTATTAGGCCTTCGTACTCCGCTATGTTGTTGGAGACCTTTTCTCCGTGCTGGAAGCAGAGTTGTACGACGTACTAGAGTTTGTCCTGGGTAGGGGATACGAGCACTGCGCCAGCTCCCGCACTGTGTCGGGAGAACGCCCCATCAAAGTACATGACCAGCCATCCGGTGCTTCACTTCCCGGGGAAAGTGATCGGTCTTCGCCTGCCTCGAGACCCGGCGCTTCTGCCCATTCTGCCATGAAATCCGCAAGTGCGGCTCCCTTGATGACTCTGGTCGTACTGAATTCTAGCTGAAATGCATGTAGCTCATGTTCCATTCAGCAACCCTTCCAGCTGAGTTGGGGCTCCTGAGCACTCTTTCCAAGGGGTATGCTGAGACGAATTTGATGGGATGTCCTTGGAAGTAATGGCGCAGCTTGCGTGAGGCCACTAGTAGCGCAAGGAGGAGTTTTTGAGGCATGGGATACCGTGCCCTTGCGTCCCGTAGCACCATGCTGACGAAGTACACGGGATGCTCGACGAGGTTGAGGGTGCTGGCGCTGCTTGCGTCCTCCAGAGGTCGAGGCATCTCTTGAGACGATAGAGCTCCCAGTGCTTGGTCGCCTGAAGAGGCCTCTCCTGCTCTGGGTGCGTTCTCCTGCTGCGGTTGTTCCTTTCTGGCTTTGGTTGCGGCCTTCGCGAGGCCCTCCTGGCTCTGCTTTGCTTCAGTTCGGACGGTCGATGCGGCCTTGGCACAGCGCTCCTCCCTAACCGTTACCAGGGTTGCGCTAGCGGAGTAGGGGGTGGCCGCAAGGTAGAGCACCAGGGGCTCCCGAGGATGCGGAGCTACCATTACTGGTGGACTGGTAAGGTACCTCTTGAGGTCTTGGAATGCCTTGTCGGCCTCTTCAGTCCATTCGAAGGGACCCTTTTTCTTCATCAGCTTGAAGAAGGGCAGCGCTCGTTCCCCCAGCTTGGAGATGAAACGCCCCAGCGCAGTTACACGCCCGGTGAGCTTCTGCATTTCTCTAAGGGTCCTTGGCGGGCTCATGTCTTCGACTGCCTTGACCTTCTCCAGGTTGGCCTCGATGCCCCTATGGGATACGACGAAACCCAGGAGCTTTCCCGAGGGGACTCCAAACATGCACTTCTCCGGGTTGAGCCATAGGTCCACTTCGTTGAGGCTTGCGAAGGTTTCTTCCAGGTCCTGTATCAGGGTTCTTGCCTCACGAGACTTCACCACAATGTCATCGACGTAAGCTTCAGCGTTCCTCCCGAGTTGCAGGCCTAAGGCGATGTGCATCAGCCGCTGAAAGGTCGTGCCTGTGTTGCGCAACCCAAACGGCATGCACGTATAGCAGTACTCTCCACACGGGGTCAGGAAAGCCATCTTCTCCATGTCTTCTACCGCCATCTTGATCTGGTGATAGCCCGAGAAGGCATCTAGGAAGCACAATAGGTCACACTCTGCGGTGGAGTCGACTATCTGGTCAATGCGGGGGAGCGGAAATGGATCCTGCGGGCAGGCCTTGTTGAGTTTGGTGAAGTCGACGCACATGCGCTCCTTTCCTCCCTTTTTTGGCACAACGACCGGATTAGCCAGCCAATCAGGGTAGCGGACCTCGCGGATAACTCCTGCCGCCTCTAGCTTCCGAGTCTCTTGAATGATGAAAACCTGTTTCTCAGTAGACTGCCGCCTTGCCTTCTGCTTCACGGGGCGCACGTTGGGGCACACGTTGAGGTGATGCTCAATCACTTCCCTTGGGACCCCTGCTAAATGATCAGGTTACCACACAAACACCTTCTTGTTCGCATGCAGGAACCTGATCAGGGCTTTCTCCTGCTCGGGCTCGAGGTTGGCCCCTATGGTGAAGGTGGCGCTAACGGACCCGTACTCGTTGACTGGTACCTACTTGGTTTCTGCCTTGTCTTGGGTGAACAACTGCTTCTTTTTAGTCGGCGCAGCCACCTTGGGCTCAAGGGCGTCAGTGCTAGTGGGTTGCGCCACCACGGCAGCCCTGAAAACAAGCTGGAGCACCTGCAGCGCATCCCTTGTGTCTCCTGACACGGTGAGGATGCCGCTGCTCCCAGGCATCTTCATGAGGTTGTACGCCGGGTGAGTTGCTGCCATGAACCGAGCCAAGGCCGGATAGCTGAGGATGGCGTTGTAGGGGAGGCCGACGGGGGCAATGTCGAAGTCGATCAGCTCCGTACGGAAGTTGTCGCAGGTGCCGAAGGTCACTGGGAGGCGGATATGTCCCAAGGAGGCGGTGGAACCGGCTTCGACGCCCGAGAAAGGCCTGCTGGGTCGGAGCCGCTCCAGCGGCACGTGGAGGAGGCTGAAGGCCTCCACCAAGAGCACGTTGAGGCCGGCACCACCGTCGATGAGGGTCCTGGTGACGGCCACTTGGTAGATGGTGGGGGTGCACAGCATCGGGAACGCGCCCGAACCAATGGGGTTGAAGGGGTGGTCCTCCGAGTCGAAGGTTAGATCGGCCTCGGGCGCCACCCAGCCCGGGGGGGCTTCTCGGCGCTTGGAGGCGGTGCTGATCCGGCGGGTGAACGGCTTGACATGATGGCTCAAGGGTGGTGCCTGGGAGCCACCCAGGAGAGCTGTGATGACGGGCGGCGCTGGTGTAGCGAAATGGGCGAGGAAGAGGTCGCGCAGCTCCTCCCAGGAGGTGACAGAGGCTGTCGGCAGGTGGAGGAGCCACACGCGTGGGATGCCGGTGAGGGCCATGGGTAACCAATTGGCCATCACCAGGTCATCGCCCCCGGCTCTGAGGACGGCCTCCTCGTATGCCAGGAGGAAAATCATCGGGTCCGTCGCGCCGTCGTAGCGCGGCGGTGTCTCGGGCCTGAACTTGCGCGTCCACTACACCGGTCGCAAGTCGGGGCCAAGGCCCGGAGCCCCCTGGCCCCAGTGTCGACAACCGTTGCTGGAGCGGGTGGCGCATTGTCCGCCATGAGGGCGGGATGCGATGTTGGGGGAGAGCGGGTCGTCAGGAGGGAGGACTCCGGCGCACCCCTACCTGGCGTGCCAAATGTCGGATTACGGGTTCCGGCAGACCCTTGAGGTTCGAACAATGGGGTGCTTGTGGAGATCTCTCCCCTACCGATCTATGTCCAATCTCCTCGCGTGATCTAAGTTGGAAAACAACGAACAACACAAGGGACACGAGGTTTATACTGGTTCGGGCCACCGTTGTGGTGTAATACCCTACTCCAGTGTGTGGTGTGGTGGATTGCCTCAGGGGCTGATGACGAATAGTACAAGGGAAGAACAGCCTCGCGAGAGGTGTTCTTGAGCTGGTGCGATGAACTGCTAGGGTGAGTTCAGTCGCCTCTCTCTCTCTGCTAGGGTTCTACCAGATCTCTCCTTGTCTTCTCGATGCCTCTACTCTGTGGTGGCTAGCTCTATTTATAGAGGCCCTGGGCCTCTCCCCAAATAATGAGCGGGAAGGGCTCCAACAATTGGCCATTTTGAAGGGGAACATGTAGTACAAGTTATCCTGACCAAAGGCGGTCTTCGGCTGCCAAAAGTACTGGTGATGACACCGTCTTGGGCTCCACGGTGACCTCCCGCTACCGCTCTGCTAGTCTTGGTCTCGTTGCACCGGAATGGCAACCTTTGCCCAATGCCTTGGCATGTGCTTGCCCCCTTTGCACCAAAGGGGAAACAAGGACACTGCGCAGGCCAGCGCCCGCCTGGTCTCGATCGTCATGGCTTGCGTCACGGGTTCCTCGCGAGGTACCCCTGCCTTGATCTCTCCGCCTCCTCGCGAGCCTGCCTAATGAGGCTGCCTCTGAGGAAGCTTTCTGTCATCCGCCCCGCGAAGCTCGGCTCCTTGCGAGGGTCTTGAGCTTGAGCTGATGAAGATGGGCCGCACTGGGCCCCCACTTGAGCCACGCCGCAGGCCGCAGGCAGGCAAGTCTGGGGACCCCCGTTCCCAGAACACCGACATAGGGAGTAAAGGGAGCACCTCTGCGATTGTCACAACCGGGTCATCCAAGCTCTGACCTCAGACTGGGTGAAGCCGAAAGCTAGCGCTCTTATTGTTTTCAATCATGGTCGGCACACAACGGAACTCATGAGTACAAAAAATCTATTGCACAAGTCTCATAGTAATAATGAGCACCGAAGAAAGGTATCGGTGGGGGTACTATTTTCTTCGAAGATGCTTCTTACACTTCATTAGTAATATTGCATAAGTTCCCTGAGCGCGCTTTGTCTGTTACAACCTTATGACCTGATTGCCTGGTCATCGAAAACACCATCGGTACTCTCGACAGGTGGAGTACATGACACTCTTCGGCCCTTGGCCAAAGAGGGAGAAGCCGACGGTCGGTTAAGACGCGTTTAAAGTTCGGGTGAACACATATATGATATAAGTACTTCGGTACATACAATCATTATACATAAAATTCTTTTACCCAAGTCACTTGGGGGCTCTTAAAATTTATATATGAGCTGTAAATGTGTTTTCTTCTTGGTCGTTGTCAAAACACGACAGAAGCATAATTTTTTTCTCTTCCAATTTTCGGATTGGCACCAAACACTTGATCTTTGTCGGACGTCATGTTTTTACTGACGTTTTTTGGTTTTCCAAGCTTTTGGCACTTCTAAACTATTTGTGTGTTTTCAGCACAAGTCTCGCAAGTGCAACGCCGGACACCTTGAGAGATTCGGCAAAAACATTCTCGGATATTGATATATATGCATTGGTTTCGAATTGTGTCTTCGATCAATAGTTGGGTTGCCCGGCTCCTGCGCTTGCCTCCTACGTTCCGCTTTGTTCGGCTAGGTGTGCAAAGGGAGAACCACTATGATTGTGCTTCCAGCTCACATGGTTAAGCACCTCAGTGGAGAAAGCCAAAAACCGACTGTCACAATAAGCGTAAACTGGTCAGCGATCCGATGACTGTGTTAAATGATGGGCCATTCATAACATTGGCCGAAGTGTTTACGGCTTGACCTCGACTGTCGCCGAACACTACCGGGGGCTAGTAACTGGCCTCCCAAACTAAATCCTCAATATTTTGCTCTTACATTAGAGCTGAGGTTTCATGATCATGCTTAGCATGCAACCCAAAGAGAGGAACCGATGGCGGGACTATTTTCTTTGGAAGACATTTCTTATGTTAAACAGTAATATAGCATATCTCTCTGCATACCTTCGTTTATAAAACCGTATGGCCAGATTGCCTTGTTTGTTGTAAATCTTTGCCCTCATAAAGGCTTTATAAAGTAGGACAAACACTCCTCAGCTACTGCCCGAGGAGGTGGAAGCCGATGGTCGGTCAACAAAGTTTTGTACAATGCGGATCCGAGCATTAATGACGTAAAGTACTTGGATACATAGAGTCATTACGCACAATTTGTGATTTTACTATGGATATCAATCCTTAATTCGGCCACCCATGCCCGCATTAAGGCTCGGGGGCTACTGGGCTTCGGGCTTATTAATTACAAATATTAAAGGGGCACATCGATCCCCTGATCTGGTGTTGCCACCCGACCAGTGTCTCGGGGGCTACTGCATTTCCTGTCCAATGCAGAAAAGTTTATGTGCAATATAGTTTCTGAGGAGATTTTGATCCTCAGGTTGGTCGGCCGCACCCAACCTGAGTCTCGAGGACTGAGCACACCGCTTTTTGTGTCCCGAAGTATTCTGCCGAGCTAGGACTTGATCCTCAGGCCGATTTTTCAAATCAACCTGAGTCTCAGCGGCTACTGGGATCAGCGGTCTTACGTCATCCTTCAGGTGCATCTCGGGTTTAAGACCGATACACACCTTGAGGCTACTGGCTATATATCTCGGCAGAGAATAAATTGCACCAATCAAAAATATTGACAAAAAATCGGCTCGCAGTCGGGGTGGTGCACCACCTCGGAAGCAGTCCGGCATAAAGCTCGGGCACTAGTGGCTGGCTCCATAGAGGGCATTTCTGGCATTAAGCTCGGCTAAACTCCTTCAACTTTTTTGAACCAAGGTAATATGACACCTCGGATATAGTCTGGCATTGGAGCCCGGATATGGCCGGCGTTGGAGTTTGGACATAGTCCGGCGTTGGAGCTCAGATACATTCCGGCGTTGGAGCTCAGAAAGCAGTCCGGCGTTGGTGCTCGGCTGCAAAAGATACCTCGAATGTAGTCCGGCGTTGGAGCTCGGACGCAAGACGACCCTGCCGCCCGGGAACAACTTCAAACCCAAGGTGTGGCATAAAAATAACAAAGGCATCGATAAAGGCCGAAGACTTAAAGGGCTCCTCAGATACCCGACGTGTGAGATCTTCCGATTTAGCTCGGCAATCCTCAAGATAGAAGATGGGAAGATTTGTTGAACCAGTTTTCAAGACCGACAACTGAAGATGAAGAACAGTTCGGAAGAATCGAGGAGCGTCCCTAACTTGACGACCGGTTCAGGGGGCTACTGACGGTGTCCTGGACTAGGGGGTACTCACCATGTTATCTCCCGATCTGTTAGATTGGGCCGAGGACCCCCGTGGCCGTATACTCATGGGCCAGTTCGGATAGCTGCCGCATACATGGAAGATTCCACAAGACTTGGTGATCAAGACAAGGACTCCTCCCCACCGGCGTATTTGGCTAGGACTCTTGTTATCCTAGGCCTCTGGTGCATTATATAAACCGAGGCCAGGCTAGTCGATAGATAACGCATACAACAACCATACCATAGGCTAGCCTTATAGGGTTTAGCCTCTTAGATCTCGTGGTAGATCAACTCTTGTAATACTCATATCATCAAAATCAATCAAGCAGGAGTAGGGTTTTACCTCCATCGAGAGGGCCCGAACCTGCGTAAAAACATCGTGTCCCCCGCCTCATGTTACCATCGATCCTAGACGCACAGTTCGGGACCCCCTACCCGAGATCTGCTGGTTTTGACACTGACATCTGTATTTATACTTTTTCCCGAAAGTACTATGGTGCCTCCTGTGCGGCCGTTTATGTATATATGTGTATAACTTGAAAATTTGCAGTCGTCGGCTTCCACCCCCACGTATATAATGCGGGGGTGTTCACAAAAGATGCATATCCACACTTGATCCAACGTCTTGGTCCAATAAGGAGGTGATAGCGTAGGGAACGAGGCAATCGGACTATATTGCTTTAACACTTTCACTTAGCCATAGGAGTTTGACAGTGGGGCTAGTACTTCTGGCTTGTCCGAATACGGGGCTCATACGTACATGATCGGGAAACGGCCCTTCGTTAATGCGGAGGAATCCCATAGATTCTGATGAGTCATCGAGTGGTTGACTAGTCTCTCGCTATATCATGACAGTCAGTTTTCGTCTTTCTCTACTGAGGTGCTCACTCGGATGAACCAGGGCACAATCGCAGTAGTTCTCCCAGTGCTACCTTAGCCGATATAACGGAACGTAAGGTACCAAAACGTGGGGGCCGGGCAAACCCAACATTTGACCAAAGACATGATTCGGAGCTGATGCATATAGGTCCAGACTCGCGACGCCGAACACTCCCTAAGGTGTTCGGTCTTTATAACATATACCGGGCTAAACAATGCCCTTAATAAGAAACCCCATGTGTCCAGGTACATGCAAAATTCTGGCATGGCCACATGCCAATGACGCCAGCATCCTTCTCGGTTGTGTGGAGTATCCGGAGGATGTGGGCAACAAGAGACAGTAAAAAAGGTTTACGCAGGGTCTTAATCTAAAAAGAAACCTTTGGGCGGTCCCTACTGCACGTCTGTGCCTGTGTCTCCATTGTGCTGTGTCCTGGACGGGTGTAGCACGATTGTCATCTGCAAAAGGAAAGAACTTAGGTGAAAGTTGCCGTGCCAAAAAAAAGGAAGAGTTGGTTATTATCAATGAACTATCAAAATTCAAGAGAAGCAAAGTTGAGCCAGGCTGGCCCTGATTACACGCGGGAAGCCCCTGGTGTCGTTTATGAGGGTTTGATCACCAAACCAGTCTCGTGTATATATGGTGGAACGCTGGATTCGTTTGACCGTGTTCGTGGTCTTGACGACCTGCCATTTTTCTGGTTGGTGAGCCCGTCTAGTTTCTGGCTGCTAGAGCCGCCGCATCCTCTTCCGTACGTGGGAAACGTTCGGTATTTCCGCTAACCGAGATGATGCCGCGTGGACCGGGCATCTTAAGCTTGAGAAAAGCATAATGCGGTATTGCGTTAAAATGTGCGAAAGCCATTCTTACGAGTAGTGCTTGATAGACACTTCGGAATGGGGCAATGTGAAAAGTTAACCTTTCGCTTCGGAAGTTATCGGGAGAACTGAATACTACCTCTAGTAGTAGAGAGCCCGTACAGCGGGCCTCTTGGCCTGGTATTACTCCCTTTAAGGTAGTATTACTGTGGCTTATTTGTGTCGGATCTATCCCCATTTTGCGGACTGTGTCCTGATATATCAGATTTAGATCACTGCCGCCGTCCATGAGGACCTATGTGAAATGGTACCCATTTATTATTGGGTCTAACACCAAGGCCGTCAGTCCTTCACGCCAGATATTTGTAACGTGATCCCGACGATCAAAAGTGATCGGGCAGGCCAACTAGGGGTTGAACCTAGGGGTGACGGGCTCTATGGCGCATGTGCATCGGAGTGCATGATTGCTTCTCCTCTTTGTCACATGGATCACGTTTACTCTTTTAACCTCTTGTGGGAACTTTTTCTGTCCTCTGGCGTTTTGCTGGCGAGGTTCATCCTCGTCTTCGCTTGGTGTCTCTTCCCCTTTGTGTTAGGCATTTAGCTTACCGGCCTGCTTGAAGACCCAACATTCTCGGTGGGTATGATTTGCAGGTTTGTCTGGGGTGCCATGAATCTGACAGAGTTTGGCAACAATTTTGTTTAGGCCAGATTGTCCTTCTCTGCTGCCTTTGAAAGGCTTTTTCCGCTGACCTGGTCGGGAGCCCCTGAATCCGGCGTTTACTGCCGTGTTATCTGGGCTACCTTCTTTAATTTGACGCTTGTTTTTGTTGCGTCGTGGTTTACCATTGCCATCCCTGACTTCGGATGTGCTTGGGTCGCCGGTGCTGCTATGGGCCAACCAGCTGTCCTCGCCCGCACAAAAGCGGGTCATGAGGCTTGTTAGGGCTGCCATTGTTCTCGGTTTTTCTTGACCGAGGTGTCTGGCGAGCCATTCGTCTCGGACGCTGTGTTTAAAAGCTGCTAAGGCTTCGGCGTCCGGAAAGTCGACAATTTGGTTCTTCTTGGTGAGGAATCTGTTCCAAAGCTTTCGAGCGGACTCTCCGGACTGTTGGATTATATGACTTAAATCATCTGCATCCGGAGGTCGGATATAAGTTCCTTGAAAATTGGCCCGAAAAGCGTCCTCGAGCTCCTCCCAACTTCCAATTGAGTTTTCGGGGAGGCTTTTCAGCCAGTGCCGAGCTGGCTCTTTAAGCTTGAGGGGCAAGTATTTAATGGCATGGAGATCATCTCCACGAGCCATATGAATATGGAGGATGAAGTCCTCTATCCATACTCCAGGGTATGTGGTTCCATCGTACGCCTCTATGTTCACCGGTTTGAATCCCTCTGGGAATTCATGATCTAGCACCTCATCAGTGAAACATAAGGGGTGTGTGAAACCCCTGTAATGGGATGCGCCATGGTGTTCGAACGGCTGTAATATTCGGTGTTGGTTTTGTACCGTAGCGCGCTTCCTAGATCCATAGATAGATCTGGTCACGCTGGATTTTTGACGCGGGTTCTCACGTAGATCGTGTGTTGACTTATGCACGACTTTGTTAGCCGCTCTATCCCGTTCACAAGGTGGTGGATCCGGCCGATTGGCCGTATCACTTTTCGGCTGTATGGGCTCTAAGGCCTCATCGTTGAATTCCGGTAATAGCTTGCACTTTGGATAGCTATTTTTATGGTAACTCCCACCATACTTTGTTACTTTGTTCCACTTGCCGTTGAGCGTATCTTGTGCGACCTTGAGCCTTTGCTTCTGTTTATTTAGGCTCGTCGTTGTGGCAATAAGCCTTCTGCGGAGGTTTTCTTGCTCCAAGTGCGTTTCCGGGATGATGTGTGCATCTTCGTCCGGACTGTTTTCTTCCCCAGACGGGGTTTGATGAGGCTTATTCTTGGCGTCGTCATGGTCGGACGTCGGATACGTACTATGTTTGCAGTTTGCATCTTGATCGTGCTCTGCCACCGGGGTGGTGCAGTCGTCGTTTCTTCTAGAGTCGACTGGACTATTATTTCCTCTTGCGCTGTTATCGTTGTTTTTGTTATGGCGGGACTTAGAGCGGCGCCGCTGACGTCGGCGCCGGGGTTGCTTGGAGGGGGCATCCTCCGCTGTCTCTTTGCCATTGCCCTCTCTGAGTGTATCCACCATGTATACGTCATGTGATGAAGTGGTGGTCCAACGCCCTATGGGCGGTGGTTCCTGTTCGTCTCCTGCATCGTCGTCCATGCCGTCGATGTATTCGGGGTCGAAGTCAAGCATGTCGGTTAAGTCGTCGATAGTGGCTACTAAGTGGGTGGTGGGTGGGAGCGAATTTCTTCGTCATCCGCATCCCATTCTAGCTAGACATAGTTTGGCCAAGGTTCTCCTGACAGGAAGAGAGACCTTAATGAATTTAGCACATCTCCGAAAGGTGAGTGTTGAAAGATATCCGCGGAGGTGAACTCCATGATCGGTGCCCCGTCGGATTCGACAGGCACGGATGTGGGCGGCTCGGAGTCCGTGGCCAGGGATAAACCCAGTGGTTCGGCGACGCGGCTCTCGAAAGGGGTGAAGTCAGTATCTGGCTCTAACGCCACTGAGAGTGCGGCCTCCATGGCGGGGTCTATCCCTCCGCTCTCGGATGGCGCGATTTGGTCCGGATTAACGGCCGGAGTAGCTGCGGATGCGATCTCCCGAACACTGTCCGACGGCAGAGTTACGTCTTGCTCGTCGTGACTGTGCGGCGCGTCCGGCATGGGCTCGAATCCATCGAAGATCAAGTCTCCGCGGATGTCGGCGGTGTAGTTCAAGTTTCGAAATTTGACCTGATGGCCAGGGGCATAGCTTCCGATCTGCTCCAGATGGCCAAGCAAATTGGCCCGCAGTGCGAAGCCGCCGAATACGAAGATCTGTCCGGGAAGGAAAGCCTCACCCTGGACCGCATCGTTAGCAATGATCGAAGGATCCATCAAGCCTTATGGTGACGACACAGTGGAACTCTCAATGAAAGCAACAATGTCGGTGTCAAAACCGGCGGATCTCGGGTAGGGGGTCCTAAATTGTGCGTCTAAGGCGGATGGTAACAGGAGGCAGTGGACACGATGTTTACCCAGGTTCGGGCCCTCTTGATGGAGGTAATACCCTACGTCCTGCTTGATTGTTCTTGATATGAGTATTACAAGAGTTGATCTACCACGAGAGCAAAGAGGCTAAACCCTAGAAGCTAGCCTATGGTATGATCGTATGTTGTCCTATGGACTAAAACCCTTCGATTTATATAGGCACTGGAGGGGGCTAGGGTTACACAAGGTCGGTTACAAAGGAGGGTATATACATATCCGTATTGCCTAGCTTGCCTTCCACGCCAAGTAGAGTCCCATCCGGACACAAGACGAAGTCTTCAATCTCGTATCTTCATAGTCCAACAGTCCGGCCAAAGGATATAGTCCGGCTGTCCGGAGACCCCCTAATCCAGGACTCCCTCACCCCTCTTGGCCGCCCCCTCCAATCCCATCTAGGGCTGCCGCACCCCCTAGGGTAGGAACCCTAGAGGGGGCGCAGCCACCTCCCCTCCTCCTATATATAGTGGGGGTTTAGGGGCTGCCAAACACATGAGACTCTCTCTCTCTCTCGGCGCAGCCCTACCTCTCTACATCCTCGTTCTCCGTAGTGCTTGGCGAAGCCCTGCTGGAAACCACACAGCTCCACCACCACCACACCGTCGTGCTGCTGCTGGAGTTGTCTTCCCCAACCTCTCCCTCCTCCTTGCTGGATCAAGACGCGGGAGACGTCACTGGGCTGCACGTGTGTTGAACGCGGAGGCGCCGTTGTTCGGCGCTTAGATCGGAATCGACCGCGATCTGAATCGCTGCATGTACGACTCCTCCAACCGCGTTCTTGTAATGCTTCTGCATCACGATCTTCAAGGGTATGAAGATGCACTCCCCTCACTCTTGTTGCTAGTCTCTCCATAGATTGATCTTGGTGATGCGTAGAATTTTTTAATTTCTGCAACGATCCCCAACAGTAGCATCATGAGGTAGGTCTATGCATAGTTTCTATGCACGAGTAGAACACAAGATGTTGTGGGCATCGATTTTGTCAATTTACTTGCTGTTACTAGTCTTATCTTGATTCGGCGGCATCGTGGGATGAAGCGGCCCAGACCGACCTTACACGTACGCTTACGTGAGACTGGTTCTACCGACTGACATGCACTAGTTGCATAAGGTGGCTAGCGGGTGTCTGTCTCTCCCACTTTAGTCAGATTGGATTCGATGAAAAGGGTCCTTATGAAGGGTAAATAGAAATTGGCATATCATGTTGTGGTTTTGGCATAGGTAAGAAACGTTCTTGCTAGAAACCTATAGTAGCCACGTAAAAACTTGCAACAACAATTAGAGGACGTCTAACTTGTTCTTGCAGCATATGCCGTGCGATGTGATATGGCCAAAAGGATGTGATGAATGATATATGTGATGTATCAGATTGATCATGTTCTTGTAATAGGAATCACGACTTGCACGTCGATGAGTATGACAACCGGCAGGAGCCATAGGAGTTGTCTTAATTTATTATATGACCTGCATGTCAATGAAAACGCCATGTAATTACTTTACTTTATTGCTAGCCGTTAGCCATAGTAGTAGAAGTAATAGTTGGCGAGGCAACTTCATGAAGACACAATGATGGAGATCATGATGATGGAGACCATGGTGTCATGCTGGTGACGATGATGATCATGGCGCCCCGAAGATGGAGATCGAAAGGAGCAAAATGATATTGGCCATATCATGTCACTATTTGATTGCATGTGATGTTTATCATGTTTTTACATTTTATTTGCTTAGAACGACAGTAGCTTAAATAAGATGACCCCTCGCTATAATTTCAAGAAAGTGCTCCCCTAACTATGCACCGTTGCGAAGGTTCGTTGTTTCGAAGCACCACGTGATGATTGGGTGTGATAGATTCTAATGTTCGCATGCAATGGGTGTAAGCCAGATTTACACACGCAATACACTTGACTTGACGAGCCTAGCATGTACAAACATGGCCTCGGAACAAGGAAGACCAAAAGGTCGAGCATGAGTCGTATAGAAGATATGATCAACATGAAGATGTTCACCGATGATGACTAGTCCATCTCACGTGATGATCGGACACAGCCTAGTTGACTCGGATCATGTATCACTTAGATGACTAGAGGGATGTCTATCTGAGTGGGAGTTCATTTAATAATTTGATTAGATGAACTTAATTATCATGAAAATAGTCTAAAATCTTTACAATATGTCTTGTAGATCAAATGGCCCACGCTAATGTTGCCCTCAACTTCAACACGTTCCTAGTGAAAACCAAGCTGAAAGACGATGGCAGCAACTACACGGACTGGGTCCGTAACCTGAGGATTATCCTCATAGCTGCCAAGAAAGCATATTTCCTTGAAGCACCGCTAGGTGACACACCTGTTTTCCCAGCAACTCAAGACGTTATGAATGCCTGGCAGTCGCGTAGTGATGATTACTCCCTGGTTCAGTGCGGCATGCTTTACAGCTTAGAACCGGGGCTCCAAAAGCATTTTGAGCAACACGGAGCATATGAGATGTACCAAGAGCTGAAAATGGTTTTCCAAGCTCATACCCGAGTCGAGAGATATGAAGTCTCTGACAAGTTCTATAGTTGTAAGATGGAGGAGAACAGTTCTGTCAGCGAGCACATACTCAAAATGTCTGGGTTGCACAACCGCTTGTCTCAGCTGGGAGTCAATCTCCCGGATGACGCGGTCATTGACAGAATCCTTCAGTCGCTTCCACCTAGCTACAAGAGCTTTGTGATGAACTTCAATATGCAGGGGTTGGAAAAGACCATTCTTGAGGTATATTCAATACTGAAATCAGCGGAGGTGGAGATCAAAAAGGAACATCAAGTGTTGATGGTGAATAAAACCACTAAGTTCAAGAAAGGCAAGGGTAAAAAGAACTTCAAGAAGGACGGCAAGGGAGTTGCCGCGCCCGGTAAGCAAGCTGCCGGGAAGAAGCCAAAGAATGGACCCAAGCCTGAGACTTAGTGCTTTTATTGCAAGGGAAACGGTCACTAGAAGCGGAACTGCCCCAAGTATTTAGCGGATAAGAAGGCCGGCAATACCAAAGGTATATGTGATATACATGTTATTGATGTGTACCTAACCAGCGCTCGTAGTAGCTCCTGGGTATTTGATACCGGTGTGGTTGCTCATATTTGTAACTCAAAATAGGAGCTGCGGAATAAGCGGAGACTGGCGAAGGACGAGGTGACGATGCGCGTCGGGAATGGTTCCAAGGTCGATGTGATCGCCGTCGGCACGCTACCTCTACATTTACCTACGGGATTAGTTTTAAACCTCAATAATTGTTATTTAGTGCTAGCTTTGAGCATGAACATTGCATCTGGATCTCGTTTAATGCGAGATGGCTACTCATTTAAATCTAAGAATAATGGTTGTTCTATTTATATGAGAGAGATGTTTTATGGTCATGCCCCGCTGGTCAATGGTTTATTCTTATTGAATCTCGAACGTGATGCTGCACATATTCATAGTGTGAATGCCAAGAAGTCTAAGGTTTGATAATGATAGTCCCACATACTTGTGGCACTGCCGCCTTGGTCACATTGGTGTCAAACGCATTAAGAAACTCCATGCGGATGGACTTTTGGAGTCTCTTGATTATGAATCATTTGACACGTGCGAACCATGCCTCATGGGAAAAATGACTAAGACTCCGTTCTCCGGAACAATGGAGCGAGCAACCAACTTATTGGAAATCATGCATACTGATGTATGCGGTCCAATGAGCATTGAGGCTCGCGGTGGCTATCGTTATGTTCTCACCCTCACTGATGACTTGAGTAGATATTGGTATGTCTACTTAATGAAATACAAGTATGAGACCTTTTAAAAGTTCAAGGAATTTCAGAATGAGGTATAGAATCAACGTGATAGGAAAATAAAGTTCTTACGATCAGATCGCGGGGGAGAATATTTGAGTCACGAATTTGGCACGCGCTTAAGGAAATGTGGAATTGTTTCACAACTCACGCCGCCTGGAACACCTCGGCGTAATGGTGTGTCCGAACATCGTAATCACACTCTATTGGATATGGTGTGATCTATGATGTCTCTTACCGATCTACCGCTATCATTTTGGGGTCATGCTTTAGAAACTGTTGCATTCACTTTAAATAGGGCTCCGTCGAAATCCGTTGAGACGACACCGTATGAATTATGGTTTGGAAAGAAACCTAAGATGTCGTTTCTGAAAGTTTGGGGATGTGATGCTTATGTCAAGAAACTTCAACCTGAAAAGGTCGAACCCAAGTCGAAAAAATGCGTCTTCATAGGATACCCTAAGGAAACTATTGGGTATACCTTCTACCTCAGATCCGAAGGCAAGGTCTTTGTTGCCAAGAATGGATCCTTTCTAGAGAAAGAGTTTCTCTCGAAAGAAGTAAGTGGGAGGAAAATAGAACTTGATGAGGTATTGCCTATTGAACCGGAAAGTAGCACAGCTCAAGAAAATGTTTCTGTGGTGCCTGCACCGATTAGAGAGGGAGTTAATGATAATGATCATGAAACTTCGGATCAAGGTACTACTGAACTTCGTAGGTCCACGAGGACACATTCCGCACCAGAGCGGTACAGCAACCCTGTCCTGGAAATCATATTTTTAGATAATGGTGAACCTTCGAACTATGAATAAGTGATGGCGGGCCCAGATTCCAACAAATGGCTTGAAGCCATGAAGTCCGAGATAGGATCCATGTATGAAAACAAAGTGTGGACTTTGACTGACTTGCCCGATGATCGGCGAGCCATAGAAAATAAATGGATCTTTAAGAAGAAGACAGACGCGGATGGTAATGTAACCATCTATAAGGCTCGACTTGTTGCTAAGGGTTATCGACAAGTTCAAGGGGTTGACTACGATGAGACCTTCTCATCCGTAGCGAAGCTGAAGTCCGTCCGAATCATGTTAGCAATTGCCGCATTCTATGATTATGAGATATGGCAGGTGAACGTCAAAATGGCATTCCTTAATGGTTTCCTGAAGGAAGAATTGTATATGATGCAGCCGGAAGGTTTTGTCGATCCTAAGAATGCTGACAAGGTGTGCAAGCTCCAGCGCTTAATCTATGGGCTGGTGCAAGCATCTCGGAGTTGGAACATTCGCTTTGATGAGATGATCAAAGCGTTTGGTTTTACACGGACTTATGGAGAAGCCTGTGTTTACAAGAAAGTGAGTGGGAGCTCTGCGGCATTTCTCATATTATATGTGGATGACATACTATTGATGGGAAATGATATAGAATTCTTGGAAAGCATAAAGGCCTACTTGAATAAGTGTTTTTCAAGGAAGGACCTTGGAGAAGTTGCTTACATATTAGGCATCAAGATCTATAGAGATAGATCGAGACGCCTCATTGGTCTTTCACAAAGCACATACCTTGACAAGATATTGAAGAAGTTCAATATGGATCAGTCCAAGAAGGGGTTCTTTCCTGTATTGCAAGGTGTGAGATTGAGCACGGCTCAATGCCCGACCACGGCAGAAGATAGAGAAAAGATGAGTGTCATCCCCTATGCCTCGGCCATAGGGTCTATTGTGTATGCCATGTTGTGTACCAGACCTAATGTGAACCTTGCCGTAAGTTTGGTAGGAAGGTACCAAAGTAATCCCGGCATGGAACACTGGATAGCGGTCAAGAACATCCTGAAGTACCTGAAAAGGACTAAGGATATGTTTCTCATTTATGGAGGTGACGGAGAGCTCGTCATAAAGGGTTACGTTGATGCTAGCTTCCACACAGATCTGGATGACTCCAGGTCACAAACGGGATACGTGTATATTTTGAATGGTGGGGCAGTCAGCTGGTGCAGTTGCAAGCAAAGCGTCGTGGCGGGATCTACATGTGAAGCGGAGTACATGGCAGCCTCGGAGGTAGCACATGAAGCAATCTGGATGAAGGAGTTCATTACCGACCTAGGAGTTATTCCCAATGCGTCGGGCCCGATGACTCTCTTTTGTGACAACACTAGAGTCATTGCCCTTGCCAAGGAGCCCAGGTTTCACAAGAAGACCAGGCATATCAAGCGTCGCTTCAAGTCCATTCATGAAAATTTTCAAGTTGGAGACAAAGATATTTGTAAAGTGCATACGGACCTGACTGTCGCAGATCCGTTGACTAAACCTCTTCCACGAGCAAAACATGATCAACACCAGAACTCTATGGGTGTTCGATTCATCACAATGTAACTAGATTATTGACTCTAGTGCAAGTGGGAGACTGTTGGAAATATGCCCTAGAGCCAATAATAAAATGGTTATTATTATATTTCCTTGTTCATGATAATTGTATATTGTTCATGCTATAATTTTGTTATCCGGAAATCGTAATACATGTGTGAATATATAGACCAAAACATGTCCCTAGTGAGCCTCTAGTTGAATAGCTCGTTGATCAATAGATGGTTACGGTTTCCTGACCATGGACATTGGATGTCATTGATAACAGGATCACACCATTAGGAGAATGATGTGATGGACAAGACCAAATCCTAAGCATAGCACAAGATCGTGTAGTTCGTCTGCTAAAGCTTTTATGATGTCAAGTATCATTTCCTTAGACCATGAGATTGTGCAAATCCCGGATACCATAGGGATGCTTTGGGTGTGCCAAACGTCACAACGTAACTGGGTGGCTACAAAGGTGCACTACGGGTATCTCCGAAAGTGTATGTTGGGTTGGTACGAATCGAGACTGGGATTTGTCGCTCCATGTGATGGAGAGGTATCTCTGGGCCCACTCAGTAGGACATCATCATAATGAGCTCAATGTGATCAAGGAGTTGATCATGGGATGATGTGTTATGGATCGAGAAAAAGAGACTTGCCGGTAACGAGATTGAACAAGGTATAGGAATACCGACGATCGAATCTCAGGCAAGTATCATACCCGTAGACAAAGGGAATTGTATACGGGATTGATTGAATCCTCGACATCGTGGTTCATCCGATAAGATCATCATGGAACATGTAGGAGCCAACATGGATATCCAGATCCCGCTGTTGGTTATTGACCAGAGAGATGTCTCGGTCATGCCTGCATACGTCCCGAACCCGTAGGGCCTACACACTTAAGGTTCGATGATGCTAGGGTTATAGGGAAAGTTTGTACGTGGTTACCGAATGTTGTTCGGAGTCCCGAATAAGTTCCCAGATGTCACGAGGAGTTCCGGAATGGTCCGGAGGTAAAGAATAATATATAGGAAGTGAGGTTTTGGCCACCGGAAGTATTTCGGGTGTCACCGGTAATGTACTGGGACCACCGGAAGGGTTTCGGGGGTCCACCGGGAGGGGCCACCAGCCCCGGAGGCTTGCATGGGCCAAGAGTGGGAAGGGACCAGCCCCTGAGTTGGCTAGTGCACCTCCCAACAAGGCTCAAGGCGCAGCTAGGAGGAGAAGGGGGAAACCCTAGGCGCAGATGGGCCTAAAGGCCCACCCTAGGGCGCGCCCCCCCTCTCCCCTCTTGGCCGCCCCCTCCAATCCCATCTAGGGATGCCGCACCCCCTAGGGTAGGAACCCTAGAGGGGTCGCAGCCACCTCCCCTCCTCCTATATATAGTGGGGGTTTTGGGGATGCCAAACACATGAGTCTCTCTCTCTCGGCGCAGCCCTACCTCTCTACATCCTCGTTCTCCGTAGTGCTTGGCGAAGCCCTGCTGGAAACCACGCAGCTCCATCACCACCACACCGTCATGCTGCTGTTGGAGTTGTCTTCCCCAACCTCTCCCTCCTCCTTGCTGGATCAAGGCGCAGGAGACGTCATCGGGCTGCACGTGTGTTGAACGCGGAGGCGCCGTTCGGCGCTTAGATCGGAATCGACCGCGATCTGAATCGCTGCATGTACGACTCCTCCAACCGCGTTCTTGCAATGCTTCCGCATCGCGATCTTCAAGGGTATGAAGGTGCACTCCCCTCTCTCTCATTGCTAGTCTCTCCATAGATTGATCTTGGTGATGCGTACAAAAATTTTAATTTCTGCAACGATCCCCAACAAATCGGTCACGTAGCCCCTCACCACTTGGCCTCGTCCCGGTGATCCGGATGACCCAATGGCCGCTGAGGTATGCGTGGGCCGGGACCTGCCGACATAGAACATCAAGCAAACGGGAAGGAAATCGCGGAATCCTAACAAATTATTACAAGACATGTTGTTCTTCAAATACCAAATAGAAGTTTTAACGCCTCCACGAGGCACGGTGCATATCACAGGAAAGTACAAGTGGAAAGGAGCACCGCCAGCAAGCCTCCTCTTCAGCCTTGGGTGCTGCCGTCAGGGAGTGCCTCGTCGTCGACAGCGTCGCCGTTGCCCGTGGCCGTCGGATCGGCGGCACCATCAGCTGGAGGCGCAGGGTCGATGGCGAGGAACTTCTCCAGCAGGGCCTCCATCAGGTCCTTCACGGTGTTGGCAGCTGCGCAGCGCTTCTCATCCACAGGTTCAAGCAGAGCTCCAAGGTCGGTGCTCGGGTCACGAAGGTGGAGGTGGCTGAAGACGCGCGTCATAGCCGAGGAGGAGAACGTGCGGGCTTCCCCTTCCACCATGGTGCCAACCCCATTGGCAACGCCCCCAAGCGCCTCGACAAGCTGGGGGAGCAGCTCGACGGGGCCCTCCTCTGCAGTTACCAATGACTTCTTCAACCCCCCCTCCATAGAGTTCCCGCAATGCCTCGTAGGACCTCTTCTCAAGGGAATCGAAGGCGGCACGGTCGTTGGCAAGGATGCTAGCCTTGGCCTCCAGCAGGGCCTTGTCCCCTTCCACCTCCTTCTTCAGCTTCTCCAGGCGATCGCGCTCCACGGCCTGCGCCCGCGCCGACCGCTCTAGCTCGGTGTCACGGCCGGTGATCGCGTCTTCTCGGGCCTTCAGCTTCTTCTCCCATGCCTCGCGTTGACGAGCCTCGGTAGCGCGTTTGTTGCGCAGGGTCTCCAGCTCGGCCTCCGCCGCCCGGCAGCGCTCCTTGGCAGCCTCGGCATCCTTCAACGCCACCTCACGGGCGGCTGCGGCCAGGTCGGCAGCATGCTTACCCTCCTCAGAAGCTGCCACGGCCTGACCCCATGCCTCCCTCACGGACGCATCGGATCGCAGCCACCCCGAGACCAACTCCAGTCGTCCCGACGCCAGCCGACGGTCAGCACCCTGAAGATTGTCGTGAAGCTGGTTTAGTGCGAGAAGGTCGTCCTCTAGGGCATCAGGCAAAGCAGGGGGATCACGGCCCAGCGGCACGACGGAAGGAGGAAGAGACGGCATCGACACTAAGGCATGCAAGTCAGCGGCAACATAAGGGTCCGGGGGCTCCTGAGCCTTCTTGACCTCGGCAAGCGAGCTGGGGGCGGGAGCCTCAGGAGCAGGCTTGGCTACGGAGATCACCTTCTCCTGAGGATAGGCTTCTAGATCTCGTGAGGATGACCCGGACGCTGAGGCTCAGGAGCCATCACCATCCCTCCGTGCCGGAGGAAGTGCGGCAGCGGTAGGCTGCTAGGCCTCAGGGGTTGCGGGCGCCCCCTTATTCTTCTTTACCACCGACGTTGGCCTAACAGTGTAAAGGGAAGGCGTCAAGAAACTAAGGCAAAGACAGGAATGAAGGATCAAGGCGGAGCGCTTACTAGTCCACGGCGGCGTACTCCCTCGCCCTCTTCTGGAACACCAAGCCCGAAGGCTTCACGGGTCGGGGCACCGGCACGCGAGCCCTAGGGGCGGACAAGGGTACGGCAGCCGGACCCGCAGCAGCGCCGCCCGACGATGAAGCGAAGGCATCGCCTCGGGAGATCAACGCCGATCTGCTCTTCTTCAGGATCCCGGCCTGCGGCTTCTTCGGGGGATGCCCCTGGACATCATGGTGACCCCTGTGGGGTTCGACAACTCCCTCACCGGATGCTCGTCAGTGTCGCCATCGTCAGGGAGGGTGAGGAGGAGATCTGCTAGGCGTGGAGGAGAAGTCTCCCCCGCCCCCTCCTGGGTCGCCTTCGAGTCCGACCCCTCCTCCTAGCCAGGCTCGCCGGAGGACAACACCACCGGGGCCCCGGTGGGCGCCGACGGCTCGAGCCCGCGCTCGTTGAAGACGGGCACGGCGGCGGCGATCTTCGCCCCATCCGGGCGGCGGTACAATGGAAGATGGGTATCAGGCGGGTACCCTTGATCCTCTGCGACTAGGAGGCGGAGGACCTTGTCCAGCTCCTCGTCGGACAAGGCATCCAGGAGCAGGCGGAGGTCGCCTCCCTCGTCCGAGAGCTTCCACAAGGGGCGCGAGGGCGCCTGGAGCGGAGCCAGGCACTGCACTAGGAACTCCTTGACGACCATGGCCCCTGTCAGCTTCTCCGCTTTTGGGTCGTCGGGCTTTAGGTCGGCCGCCATCTTCCCCAACATCTGCTCCGCCCGCGGGTCGGTGAGCTTCGCGCTATTCCACCCCTCGTGAGGCACTGGCATCCCCGTCGGCAGCACCAGCCGAGGGTAGGGGCTCTTGACATCCATGAGGACCCACTTGTTCCGGAAGCTCTCCACCTTCTTCCCGGCTCTCAAAATTGCGTTGCTTCCATTAGCCGCAACAAAGTTTGCGCATCCCGAGCATTGGCCCTCCTTGTTCTGGAGGTAGAAGAAATGGCGAAGCAGTGCCACGGACGGCATCACCCTCACGAACGCTTCGCAGTAAAAGACGAAGATCGACAGGAGGAGGACGGAGTTGGGATGAAGATGGAGGGCGTGGAGCTTGTAATGGTGGATTACGGCATAGAAAAATTCAGAGAAAGGGGGGACCAGCCCCGCGAAGACACTGTGCATGAAGTGTTGGGGAACGCAGTAATTTCAAAAATTTCTGCCGAATCAAGAATCAACTAGTGACGGCAAGCAATATGTATAAACCCACGCCCACAACTCCTTTGTGTTCTACTCGTGCATCTAACATCTACGCATAAACCTGGCTCGGATGCCACTATTGGGGAACGCAGTAATTTCAAAATTTTCCTACGCACACGCAAGATCATGGTGATGCATAGCAACGAGAGGGAAGAGTGTTGTCCACGTACCCTCGTAGACCGTAAGCGGAAGCGTTATGACAACGCGATTGATGTAGTCGTACGTCTTCACGATCGACCGATCCTAGCACCGAAGTTACGGCACCTCTGCGATCTGCACACATTCGGCTCCGTGACATCCCACAAACTCACGATCCAGTAGAGTGTCATGGGAGAGCTTCGTTAGCACGATGGCATGATGACAGTGATGATGATTCTACCGGAACAGGACTTCGCCTAAGCACCGCTATGATATGACCGAGGTGGATTATGGTGGAGGAGGGCACCGCACACGGCTAAGAGATTAATGATCAACTTGTGTGTCTATGGGGTGCCCCCCTCCCCGTATATAACGGAGTGGAGGAGGGGGAGGGGGTCGGCCTCCTAGGCACGCCCCAAGGGGAGTCGTATTCCCACCGGGAGTAGGATTCCCCCCCTTCCCTAGTTGGATTAGGAGAGAAGGAAGGGGGGAGGAGGAAGGAAAGGGGGGCTCCCAATTCGGATTGGGCTTGGGGGCGCCCCTCCTTTGATCCCTTCTCCTCTCTCCCACTATGGCCCAATAAGGCCCATATACCTCCCAGGGGGTTCCGGTAACCTCACGGTACATCTGTAAATGCCCGATCTCACCCGGAACCATTCTGATGGCCAAATATAGTCGTCCAATATATAGATATTTACGTATCGACCATTTCGAGACTCCTCGTCATGTCTGTGATCATATCCGGGACTCCGAACTACCTTCGGTACATCAAAACACATAAACTCATAATACGATTATCACCGAACGTTAAGCGTGCGAACCCTACGGGTTCGAGAACTATGTAGACATGACCGAGACATGTCTCCGGTCAATAACCAACAACGGAACCTGGATGCTCATATTGGTTCCTACATATTCTACGAAGATCTTTATCGGTCAAACTGCATAACGATATACGTTGTTCCCTTTGTCATCGGTATGTTACTTGCCCGAGATTTGATCGTGGTATCTCAATACCTAGTTCAATCTCATTACCGGCAAGTCTCTTTACTCATTCCGTA
This sequence comes from Triticum urartu, assembly GCF_003073215.2. Classification (NCBI taxonomy): domain Eukaryota; kingdom Viridiplantae; phylum Streptophyta; class Magnoliopsida; order Poales; family Poaceae; genus Triticum; species Triticum urartu. Next base: position 439,298,885 of record NC_053024.1, on the reverse strand, counting down.
ATGCTACATCCCTTAACTAACTCATTAGCTACATTGCTTGCAAGGCTTATAGTGATGAACATTCCCGAGAGGGCCCAGAGATACCTCTCCGACAATCGGAGTGACAAATCCTAATCTCGATCTATTCCAACTCAACAAACACCATCCGAGACACCTGTAGAGCACCTTTATAATCACCTAGTTAAGTTGTGACGTTTGGTAGCACACAAAGTGTTCCTCCGGTATTCAGGAGTTGCATGATCTCATAGTCATAGGAACATGTATAAGTTATGGAGAAAGCAATAGCAACAAACTAAACGATCATCGTGCTAAGCTAATGGATGGGTCAAGTCAATCACATCATTCTCTAATGATGTGACCCCATTAATCAAATGACAACTCATGTCAATGGTTAGGAAACATAACCATCATTGATTCAACGAGCTAGTCAAGTAGAGGAAAACTAGTGACACTCTGTTCGTCTATGTATTCACACATGTACTAAGTTTCCAGTTAATACAATTCTAGCATGAATAATAAACATTTATCATGATATAAGGAAATATAAATAACAACTTTATTATTTCCTCTAGAGCATATTTCCTTCAGTCTCCCACTTGCACTAGAGTCAATAATCTAGATTACATTGTAATGATTCTAACACCCATGGAGTCTTGGTGTTGATCATGTTTTGCTCGTGAGAGAGGCTTAGTCAATGGGTCTGCAACATTCAGATCCGTATGTATCTTGCAAATCTCTATGTCTCCTTCCTTGACTTGATCGTTGATGGAACTGAAGCGTCTCTTGATGTGCTTGGTTCTCTTGTGAAATCTGGATTCCTTTGCCAAGGCAATTAAACCAGTATTGTCACAAAAGATTTTCATTGGACCCGATGCACTAGGTATGACACCTAGATCGGATATGAACTCCTTCATCCAGACTCCTTCATTTGTTGCTTCCGAAGCAGCTATGTATTCCGCTTCACACGTAGATCCCGCCACGACGCTCTACTTGGAACTGCACCAACTGACAGCTCCACCATTTCAAAAAAACACGTATTCGGTTTGTGACTTAGAGTCATCCGGATCAGTGTCAAAGCTTGAATCAACGTAACCATTTACAATGAGCTCTTTGTCACCTCCATATACGAGAAACATATCCTTAGTCCTTTTCAGGTATTTCAGGATATTCTTGACCGCTGTCCAGTGATCCACTCCTGGATTACTTTGGTACCTCCCGGCTAAACTGATAGCAAGGCACACATCAGGTCTGGTACACAGCATTGCATACATGATAGAGCCTATGGCTGAAGCATAGGGAACACCTTTCATTTTCTCTCTATCTTTTGGAGTAGTCGGGCATTGAGTCTGACTCAACTTCACACCTTGTAATACAGGCAAGAACCCTTTCTTTGCCTGATCCATTTTGAACTTCTTCAAAACTTTATCAAGGTATGTGCTTTGTGAAAGTCCAATTAAGCGTCTTGATCTATCTCTATAGATCTTGATGCCCAATATATAAGTATCTTCACCGAGGTCTTTCATTGAAAAATTCTTATTCAAGTATCCTTTTATGCTATTCAGAAATTCAGTATCATTTCCGATCAACAATATGTCATCTACATATAATATAAGAAATGCTATGGAGCTCCCACTCACTTTCTTGTAAATACAGGCTTCTCGAAAAGTCTGTATAAAACCATATGCTTTCATCACACTATAAAGCGTATATTCCAACTCCGAGAGGCTTGCACCAGTCCATAAATGGATCGCTGGAGCTTTCACACTTTGTTAGCACCTTTTGGATCAACAAAACCTTCTGGTTGCATCATATACAACTCTTCTTTAAGATATCCATTAAGGAATGCAGTTTTGACATCCATTTGCCAAATTTCATAATCATAAAATGCGGCAATTGCTAACATGATTCGGACGGACTTAAGCATCGCTACGGGTGAGAAGGTCTCATCGTAGTCAACTCCTTGAACTTGTTGAAAACCTTTTGCAACAAGTCGAGCTTTGTAGACAGTAATATTACCGTCAGCGTCAGTCTTCTTCTTGAAGATCCATTTATTCTCTATGGCCTGCCGATCATCGGGCAAGTCAACCAAAGTCCATACTTTGTTCTCATACATGGATCCCATCTCAGATTTCATGGCCTCAAGCCATTTTGCGGAATCTAGGCTTATCATCACTTCCCTGTAGTTCGTAGGTTCGTCATGGTCAAGTAACATGACTTCCAGGACAGGATTACCGTACCACTGTGGTGCGGATCTTACTCTGGTTGACCTACGAGGTTCGGTAGTAACTTGATCAGAAGTTTCATGATCATCATCATTAGCTTCCTCACTTACTGGTGTAGGAATCACTGGAACTGATTTCAGTGATGAACTACTTTCCAATAAGGGAGAAGGTACAATTACCTTGTCAAGTTCTACTTTCATCCCACTCATTTCTTTCGAGAGAAACTCCTTCTCTAGAAAGGATCCATTCTTAGCAACGAATATCTTGCCTTTGGATCTGTGATAGAAGGTGTACCCAACAGTCCCCTTTGGGTATCCTATGAAGACACATTTCTCTGATTTGGGTTCGAGATTATTAGGTTGAAGCTTTTTCACATAAGCATCGCAGCCCCAAACTTTAAGAAATGACAACTTGGGTTTCTTGCCAAACCACAATTCGTAAGGTGTCGTCTCAACGGATTTAGATGGTGCCCTATTTAATGTGAATGCAGCCATCTCTAAAGCATAACCCCAAAACGATAGCGGTAAATCAGTGAGAGACATCATAGATCGCACCATATCTAATAAAGTGCGGTTATGACGTTCGGACACACCATTACATTGTGGTGTTCCTGGTGGCATGAGTTGCGATACTATTCCGCATTGTTCCAAATGAAGTCCAAACTCATAACTCAAATATTCACCTCCATGATCAGATCGTAGAAACTTTATTTTCTTGTTATGATGATTTTCCACTTCACTCTGAAGTTCTTTGAACTTTTCAAATGTTTCATACTTATGTTTCATTAAGTAGATATACCATATCTACTCAAATCGTCTGTGAAGGTGAGAAAATAACTATATCTGCCACGAGCTTCAATGTTCATTGGACCACATACATCAGTATGTATGATTTCCAATAACTCTGTTGCTCGCTCCATTGTTCCGGAGAACGGAGTTTTAGTCATCTTGCCCATGAGGCATGGTTCGCAAGTACCAAGTGATTCATAATCAAGTGATTCCAGAAGTCCATCAGAATGGAGTTTATTCATGCGCTTTACACCAACATGACCTAAATGGCAGTGCCACAAATAAGTTGCACTATCATTATCAACTCTGCATCTTTTGGCTTCAATACTATGAACATGTGTAACACTACTATCATGATTTAGTAAAAATAGACCACTCATCAATGGTGCATGACCATAAAAGATATTACTCATATAAATAGAACAACCATTATTCTCTTATTTAAATGAATAACCGGCTTGCATCAAAAAAGATCCAGATATAATGTTCATGCTCAACGCTAGCACCAAATAACTGTCGAATTTCGGGTTCCGGCAGACCCTTGAGGTTCGAACACTGGGGTGCGCGCGAAGATTTCGCCTTCTACCTACCTGCACCCCTCCGCCTCGCTAAGATTTAAGCTATGGAAAGAACAGCACAAGAGACACAGCGTTTATACTGGTTCGGTCCACCGTTGTGGTGTAATACCCTACTCCAGTGTGTGGTGTGGTGGATTGCCTCTTGGGCTGATGATGATGAGCAATACAAGGAAGAACAGCCTCGCAAGGGTCTGTTCTTGGCTGAGGGGATGAACTGCTAGGAGGAGTTCAGTCACCCTTCTCTCTCTCTCTCTCTTCTCAATTCTCTCTCCGACTCCGATCCTAGCTAGTTTCTCTCTTGGCTTCTAGTTTCTCCCTTCTTGATTGCGATTTCCATACCCTGGGGGTGGCTAGTACTATTTATAGGCAAAGGCTCTGGGCCTCTTCCCAAATATTGAGCGGGAAGGGCGCCAACAATTGGCCATTTTGAAGGGGAACATCTGGTACACTTATCCTGACTAAAGTTGGTCCTCGCCTGCCAAAGGCTCTGGTGGTGACACTGGCTTGGGCTCCACAATGACTTCCTCCCTGCCGTTGGACTGGTCTTGGTCTCGTTGCACCGAAACGGGTGCCTTTGCTTGATGCTCTCGCCTGTGCTTGCTCCCTTTGCACCAAAGAGGAAAGGAGGACATTGTGTGGGCGCCCGCCTTGATCTCTCCGCCTCCTCGCGAGCCAGCCTAATGAGGCCGTGCCTGAGGAAGCTCTGTGTCGTCCGCCCCGCGAGGCTTGGCCCCTCGCGAGGGTCTTGGGTCTGTGTTGATGAAGATGGGCCGTGCTGGGCCCCCCTTCGAGCCATGCCGCAGGCCGCAGGCAGGCAAGTCTGGGGACCCCCGTTCCCAGAACGCCGACAGTAGCCCCCGGGCCCAAGGCGCGCCCGGACTTGGCCATGCAGGGAGGCGAAAGGGCAAGAGCGAAGCGCCGCAGGCCCTAACAGCTTGCGGCCTTGGGCGCCGCATGGCGGTTGACTGGACGTGGGCGCCTCAGCAACCGCGCGAGTTGATAAGGGAGTGGCATCTGCCTAGGCTTTGCTTTTTTTGCTTTCTCCGGTTGCTGCTCAGATCCCCTTTCTTGCGCCTCTCCTTCCTCCCGGTCCTTGCTCCGTCTTGCTGCGATGGCTCCGATCCGCCGGTTCTCGACGGCAGAGAAGGGAAAGGCTCCCCGAGAGGAACCAGACCCGCTCCCGCCAAAGAAACGGCTCGCCCTCCGCGGCCGGGACGAGGGGCCCATCAGGTGGTGTCGAGGTCCTGGTGCGAGCGGCCACCGCCGGGGTTCCCGCTTCCCTTGTACGCCCACATCGAGGGCTCTAAAGGAGTCGATGCCGATCGCCATGGGCGCCGCCGCCGTCGGCGCCGACGGGTCACAAAGGTGTGGGTCGTCCCCCCTGGGGTCCACACCGAGGGCTCCTCCCAAGAGTTCGTGCTCCACGCCGACATGCCTCCTTAGTCTTGGATTCGCCTTCCTCCCTTCTTCGCCTCCATCATCCCGTAGGGAGAACTCCTGGAGCTTTGGCTGCAGCACGCCGACTGCAGCACCCTCGCGACCAAGGCAGAGGTCACGGTCGTTGCCCCGGGAGAGGTCTTCATGACTCGAGGCTGGAGCGAAATCGCCCGGGTTTGCAGGACAAGAGGCGCCTTCGCGATCCACTTGGAGTACGACGGTGCTTCGGTGATGTTCTTCAAGGTCTTCGATGCGAACGGGTGCCGGCTGGAGTGCTGCCCCGGGAGAGGTGGTCGGGACCCTGCTACGGCGAGGACTGGGCCCGCCGACCGCTCCCTTGGAGGCTGCTCAGGCGCCGGAGGGTCCAGCGACTCCGGCGAGCTCTCCGCGACTCTGGAGACGAGCGATGACAGCTACGAGCCCCCGAGCCAGCACCGCTCCTGGAGCAGGGCGGGCTCGTCAGGCCGTCACCGACTCTAATCTGGATGGGCTTGGTGCCGGTGCTTGACGGCCCGCTGTTGACGATGGCGTCTTTCGCAGGGGCACGTGTAGTTAGCGTCCTTTTAGGATCTGTTCCCTGCAAGGAATCAAAGACGCGTCCCGTGAGGGCTTGTAAGGTGCCTGTGATCCTGTTTGTTAATATAACCCTTGTCGTAGAATTATGCGAGTTGCTCATTCCGTCTTAGCTCAGTTCTCCCTTTCGAACCTCACGAGGGCTTGGTGCTCTGCGCCGACAGGTCCCAGTCCCAAGGCGGCTTCAACCGTCGCTGGTATGCCAGGTCGCGATGCCGTGGTCAAGGCCAGGAGGTGAGCGACCCGGGGTCTGGTAAGAGCCCCTGAGTCGTGATGCTCAGGAGGTCCCCTTTGGCGCTCAAGCAGCCGTCGTTTGGTGAGAAAGGAGAGCGGCGTCGCTAACACGGTATTGCATTAGGTGCGGGGATGGTGCCACGGTAGCTGGTGCTTCCGGGTGGTGACTTATCTCGAGAATCAGGGACCGCTCTCTGGTGTGTCGCCGGGTCCGTGCATCGGCAGGCGCGAGGTTGCTTGGCGAGGTCCTCGCGTGTCCCTCCCCTCTCGCCTTTGCTCCCCTTTCTGCTCTACGTCCTCGGGTCCCGGCCCTCGAGCGAGTCTCAGCCGTTGCTGGTATGCCAGGTCGTGATGCCGTGGACAAGGCCAGAGGGTGAGGGCTGGAGAGCCAGTAGGAGCCCTGAGTCGCGATGCTCAGGCACCCCCCTTTAACGTGCAAGCGGTTCGCGTGGATGAGAGTGAAGGAGACACCGCAAGGGCCTCGCCTGACGCAGCTCCTTTAGGAGATCCTGTAGACCCATCATAGAAAGAACGAGGGGTTGCCATGACAATTGACAGTCAGCCATTGGTTGCTTCCGAGGGGCGATGAGGCACTGAAGGCTTGACGAGGTGGCGCCATGCGGGGCTGCCGCGGCCAGAGCTCAGCCATTCAGGTTTGTCGGCGTTGCAGGGACGGACCCATGCGCAAGCGTTGTGCCGTTTGGGAGCAGCTCCGTCAGTTGGTGTCAGTTGAGCGGGCAACTAGGTCAAACACATTAGCCGCAAAGGAGTGGATTCATTCAAATAGATGCTGGAAAGGCGGACATCACTGGGTCAGGCCCGACCGACTTGGGGATGATGCAGCCCGTGGGGTGCCCCCAACAAAGTAAGCTAACAACATGAAATAAAAGGGATACATGCCGCAGGGACGGACCCACGCGGCCTGGGAATAATGCAGCCCTGGGGGCGCTCCCAGCTAGAAATGAAACTTGAAAGATGTCACCTGATGATGTTGAGGACGAAGGAGTGTTGGTGTAGCAGACTCGGTGGGCTGCGGAAGCCGATCCTCACGAGCCCCCAGGCCCAGGGGCCTCGGGAGGCTCCGGAGGCGCTGGTGGCTCCTCGCAGACCATCTCCATCTCCGCCAGGGCTGCGGAACGCCTGGACTCTTGAGCCTCCATGATACCCCTCATGAGGCGCTGATACGTGGCAGCCGCGTTCGGCAAGCCGTAAGGCATGCGAACGTAGCTGTGGGGTGGACCTTCGCAGTGCCCCACTCGCGAGGGCCAGAGGCGCTCCAGAGAGGCGACTCGATTGAGCCCTGGTATGTCGATGCAGATGCGCAGCCCACCATCCTCGCCTGGATGGGGAGCCACAGCTGGTAGGCGGCGGCCGCCTTTCATAACTCTTGACTCCTGTAGCTCCTGAATGGCCTTGCTGACGAACTCCTGAGGGTCTGGCTCTCCTTGCCTTACTCCTTCTTGAGGGAAACGTGCTTCGAAACACGCCTCCATTTGGTGCCCAAGCGCCTCCCTCGTGACCTTACCCAGGTCGGTGGCCCTCCAGGGGAGAGCCCCCGAGCCCTGCCTGAGGAGGGCGCCGGGCGAGCTTTCCTATGCGATGGAAGGAGGTTCCCCCTGGGCAGGCGCGGGCCCTAAGGGGCATACCTCCTGAGGGGCCGGGCCGGACAATGTCTTCTTCTTCTTGGGGGTGGTCTCGGCAAGCCTCCTGCTTCCGCGATCCGGGTCTTCCAGTGACGCGGCCTGAAAGGCTCGTTCCAGGGAACACACCGCGTCCTTCTCTTCACAGGGCATCGTGATGACTCCGCCACTTCCTGGCATGTTGAGGACGTTGTAGCCGTGGTGAGTTACGGCCATGAACTTGGCCAGCGCTGGGTACCCAAGGATGGCGTTGTATGGCAGGCGAATGTGAGCGACGTCGAAGTCGATGAGCTCGGTGCGGTAGTTGTCGCGTGCCCCGAAGGTGACAGGGAGGCGGACATGCCCAATCGGGACCGTGGAGCCGTCGGTGACTCCGGAGAAAGGTTTGGTTGGCTGAAGATGGTTGTAGGGCACTTGGAGATTGTTGAATGTTTCCACGGACAGGACGTTGAGCCCTGCCCCGCCATCGATGAGGGTCCTGGTGACCACCACGTTGTTGATGATTGGGGAAAAAAGCATCGGGAGGACTCCGGCTGTGGCCGCACACTTGAGCTGATCTGCTGAGCTGAACGTGATGGTGCATGCCGACCACCTGAGAGGGCGCGTGGCTTCGAGCTTGGGGAGGACTGCATTCACTTCGCGGGCGAACTGCTTGAAGATGCATTGAGAGGCTGGGGCTTGAGCCCCGCACAGGATGCAGGCGATTGCGCGCGGCTCCTGGAAGCCCCCAGCCCCCTCGTCCTGATGGCGGTCCTCGTTTCTCCTTGGCTGCGGCGGCAGCGGAGGGAGGCCTGCGTTGCCTTGCGGGCGATCCTCGCGAGGCTGATCCCTCTAGTCTCCCTCGTGAGGCGGGTCTTGCCAGCAATCCTCGCGAGGTCGATCGCGCCAGCCTTGGCGCGGGCAGCGGTCTTCCCAGCGTCCTGCGTTCCTTCCTCCTCCTCGGCCGTAGCCCCGGTCACCGCGGTCGGGGCGATGGCCGATCCTTCCTTCTCGCACGGCTCGGAGCTCTTGACATTCGTTGGTGTTGTGGGTGTGGAGGTCGTGGTACACACAGTACCGACTACCCTTGGAAGGTTCGGGCTGATCTCTGCCCCGCTTGGTGTCTGGTTCTGCTGCGAGCACGGCAGCCCCCTTGCGCTTCACATCCTTGGCCTTGGGCTTCTTCTCTTCTGGGTCTGCGGCAGGCAGCTCGAGGAGGGAGAGACGCCCTTCCTCAGCCCTGGCGCACTTGGTTGCCAAGTTGAACAACTCCAAGGAAGTGCACAGGTCTTCATGCATCGCCAGCTCCTCCTTCATCTTGACATCACGCACGCCGTCGGAGAAGGCTGAGATGATGGCCTCCTCGATCACCTTGGGAATCTTGAGGCGTGCATTGTTGAAGCGCTGGATGTACTTCTGCAGGGTCTCTCCGGGTTGTTGCTTGATGCGGCGCATGTCGCTCACGGCGGGTGGCCGGTCGCGAGTACCTTGGAAGTTGGCGATGAAGCGGGTGCGCATCTCGTCCCAGGAGGAGATCGTGCCTGGAGCCAGGTTCAGGAGCCAGGTGCGGGCCCCGTCCTTGAGCGCCATGGGAAACCAGTTCGCCATGACCTTCTCGTCTCCGTTGGCAGCTTCGATGCCCAGCTCATAGAGCTGGAGGAACTCCGCAGGGTCGGCCGTGCCGTCATAACAAGGAGGCAGGTCTGGCTTGAACTTGCCGGGCCACGCGACGCTGCGTAGCTCGGTGGTGAAGGCACGGCAGCCTGCTGTGGCCACGGGAGGCCTTGGGTGACGGAGAGCTTGGTCTTGCATGTCCCCACACGCTGCAGCTGGGAGCAGCGCGGGGTCTTGACGTGCGGGAGCAGGAGCATGGTCGCGACGTGCTAGAGCAGGGAGCGCCCGGGCAGCTTCTTGCGGGCGAGGGACTTCTTGGCAGCTCTGCTCTTGCCGCGCTGGCACCTGACGGAGCGGGTTCCTCCCAGGGGCCACGCGCCTTGGAGCCATGGCGCCTTTTTGAGGAGGAGGCGGCTGGGGCGCCGCCGGAGCTTCGTCGCCCGCGCGGGGCGGGGTGCGGTGCAGCGGAACACACGGCGCAGGAGAGCCCCCTGCGGCGCGGACGAACTCGGCGACGCGGTCGAGCCATTCTTCGTAGACGTTGTCGACGGGACGGTAGCGCAGGAGCTCGTTTGCCGCGATGAGCGCAGCTCGAGCCTCCATGGGTGCGCGGAGCGCGCGGGACGAAGAACCAGCTGGGGTGAGCAAGGGAGTAGCGATGCGGCCGTCTTGCCGCACGGACGGATGCTGAGACGACGCTTGCTGCTCGTCCCCCGCCGGGCCGGTGGCGGCGTTGATGGCAGATGACGGGGAACGGCGAGGAAGCCCGCCGACAGGAGCCGTCTGGGCGACGCGGGAAGCGAGAGCGGACCGGCGCTCGGCGCGGGCCCGACGAGCGTCAGACATGGACGCGATGGTCGGAGGAGAATGGGGTGGTGGAAGACGAATTCCGGCGCACCCCTACCTGGCGCGCCAAATGTCGGATTTCGGGTTCTGGCAAACCCTTGAGGTTCGAACACTGGGGTGCGCGTGGAGATTTCGCCTTCTACCTACCTGCACCTCTCCGCCTCGCTAAGATCTAAGCTATGGAAAGAACAGCACAAGAGACACAGGGTTTATACTGGTTCGGGCCACCGTTGTGGTGTAATACCCTACTCCAGTGTGTGGTGTGGTGGATTGCCTCTTGGGCTGATGATGATGAGCAATACAAGGAAGAATAGCCTCGCGAGGGTCTATTCTTGGCTGAGGGGATGAACTGCTAGGAGGAGTTCAGTCACCCTTCTCTCTCTCTCTCTCTCTTCTCGATTCTCTCTCCGACTCCGATCCTAGCTAGTTTCTCTCTTGGCTTCTAGTTTCTCCCTTCTTGATAGCGATTTCCATACCCTGGGGGTGGCTAGTCCTATTTATAGGCAAAGGCCCTGGGCCTCTTCCCAAATATTGAGCGGGAAGGGCGCCAACAATTGGCCATTTTGAAGGGGAACATCTGGTACACTTATCCTGACTAAAGTTGGTCCTCGCCTGCCAAAGGCTCTGGTGGTGACGCTGGCTTGGGCTCCACAATGACTTCCTCCCTGCCGTTGGACTGGTCTTGGTCTCGTTGCACCGAAACGGGTGCCTTTGCTTGATGCTCTCGCCTGTGCTTGCTCCCTTTGCACCAAAGAGGAAAGGAGGACATTGTGTGGGCGCCCGCCTTGATCTCTCCGCCTCCTCGCGAGCCAGCCTAATGAGGCCGTGCCTGAGGAAGCTCTGTGTCGTCCGCCCCGCGAGGCTTGGCCCCTCGCGAGGGTCTTGGGTCTGTGTTGATGAAGATGGGCCGTGTTGGGGCCCCCTTCGAGCCACGCCGCAGGCCGCAAGCAGGCAAGTCTAGGGACCCCCGTTCCCAGAACGCCGACAATAACAATTATTTAGGTCTAAAACTAACCCCAAAGGTAGCTGTAGAGGTAGCGTGCCGACGGCGATCACATCGACTTTGGAACCATTTCCCACGCGCATCGTCATCTCATCCTTAGCCAATCTGCGCTTAATCCCTAGCCCCTATTTCGACTTGCAAATGTTAGCAACTGAACCAGTATCAAATACCCAGGCACTACTGCGAGCATTAGGTACACATCAATAACATGTATATCACATATACCTTTGACTTTGCCATCCTTCTTCTCCACCAAATACTTGGGGCAGTTCCGCTTCCAGTGACCAGTTCCTTTGCAGTAGAAGCACTCAGTCTCAGGCTTAGGTCCACACTTTGGTTTCTTCACTTGAGTAGCAACTGGCTTGTTGTTCTTCTTGAAGTTCCCCTTCTTTCCTTTACCCTTTTTCTTGAAACTGGTGGTCTTGTTGACCATCAACACTTGATGCTCCTTCTTGATTTCTACCTTCGCAGCCTTTAGCATTGCGAAGAGCTCAGGAATTGTCTTATCCATCCCTTTCATATTAGAGTTCATCATGAAGCTCTTGTAGCTTGGTGGTAGTGATTGAAGAACTCTGTCAATGACACTATCATCAGGAAGATTAACTCCCAGTTGAGTCAAATGGTTGTGGTACCAAGACATTCTGAGTATATGTTCACTGACAGAACTATTCTCCTCCATCTTGCAGTTGTAGAACTTATTGGAGACTTCATATCTCTCAATCTGGGCATTTTCTTGAAATATTAACTTCAACTCCTGGAACATCTCATATGCTCCATGACGTTCAAAACATCGTTGAAGTCCCGGTTCTAAGCCGTAAAGCATGGCACACTAAACTATCGAGTAGTCATCAGCTTTGCTCTGCCAGGTCTTCACAACATATGGCATTGCTCCTGCAGTGGGTTTGTCACCTACCGGTGCTTCCAGGACGTAATTCTTCTATGCGGCAACGAGGATAATCCTCAAGTTACGGACCCAGTCCGTGTAGTTGCTACCATCATCTTTCAACTTAGCTTTCTCTAGAAACGTATTAAAATTCAACGGAACAACAGCACGGGCCATCTATCTACAACAACATAGACATGCAAAATACTATCAAGTACTAAGTTCATGATAAATTAAAGTTCAATTAATCAAATTACTTAAGAACTCCCACTTAGATAGACATCTCTCTAATCATATAAGTGATCACGTGATCCAAATCAACTAAACCATGTCCGATCATCACGTGAGATGGAGTAGTTTTCAATGGTGAACATCACTATGTTGATCATATCTACTATATGATTCACGCTCGACCTTTCGGTCTCAGTGCTCCGAGGCCATATCTGCATATGCTAGGCTCGTCAAGATTAACTCGAGTATTCTGCATGTGCAAAACTAGCTTGCACCCGTTGTATGTGAATGTAGAGCTTATCACACCCGATCATCACGTGGTGTCTCGGCACGACGAACTGTAGCAACGGTGCATACTCAGGGAGAACACTTATACCTTGAAATTTAGTGAGAGATCATCTTATAATGCTACTGCCGAACTAAGCAAAATAAGATGCATAAAGGATAAACATCACATGCAATCAATATAAGTGATATGATATGGCCATCATCATCTTGTGCCTTTGATCTCCATCTCCAAAGCACCGTCATGATCACCATCGTCACCGGCTTGACACCTTGATCTCCATCAAAGCATCGTTGTCGTCTTGTCAACTATTGCTTCTACGACTACCGCTACTGTTTATTGATAAAGTAAAGCAATTACATGGTGATTGCATTTCATACAATGAAGCGACAACCATATGGCTCCTGCCAGTTGCCGATAACTGTGTTACAAAACATGATCATCTCATACAATAAAATTTAGCATCATGTCTTGACCATATCACATCACAACATGCCCTGCAAAAACAAGTTAGACGTCTTCTACTTTGTTGTTGCAAGTTTTATGTGGCTGCTGCGGGCTAAGAAAGAACCGTTCTTACCTACGCATCAAAAACCACAACGCGGTATAGTGATTGCTTTTTGATCTTCAGAAAGAACCCTGTGTAACGCCCCGAGACCGATGCGCCAGGTGTCTTCCAGTTATGTGCCGTCGTTGCCATGTCATCCGCTTGCATGTTGCATCTGGTCATGTCATCATGTGCATTGCATCATCATGTTTTCAAAACTTGCATATGTCCCGGTCTCCCCGTTCTCCCCGTTGTCCCTTCTGAGCCCAACCACACTCGCACGCGCCCGCGGCACGTCCGAAATATTATTTTATAAGTGGCCTAAGAATGTTCTTGGAATGGGTTGAAAGTTGGTGTGCGGTCTTATTATAGTGTGGGTATACCACCTGTCCAGTTTCGTCGCATTCGAAGCTCGTTTGATGCCACCAACGGATAACTATAGCGACAATATAGTCGGTCAAACGTCGGACGTTTTCGGTCTCCGAAACTGCTGCCGGGCCTCTCTCTCTCTCCTCCCTTCTCAGTCCATCTCTCTCTAGCACAGCCCACCTGCAGCCCACTTAACCCCTCCTCACGTCAGGAACCGTTCAATCATGATCGGAGGGCTCCGAGACGGCCTCAAACCCCCTAACCCTAGCCCCCTTGCTATAAATAGACGTGCCCTGCCATTTTTGGCCTCCTGCCTACCCCTTCCTCGTTTTCCGTAGCCAGCCGCCGCTTCCTGCTACCTCTTGAGCACTGCGTTGTTTTTCCCTTGAAGAGGAAAGGGTGGTGCAGTAAAGCAGCGTAAGTATTTCCCTCGGTTTTTGAGAACCATGGTATGAATCCAGTAGGAGACCACGCGCGAGTCACCTCGTACCTACACAAACAAATAAGAACCTCGCAACAAACGCGATAAAGGGGTTGTCAATCCCTTCACGACCACTTGCAAGAGTGAGATCTGATAGAGATGATAATAATAAGATAAGTATTTTTGGTATTTTTATGATATTGATTGAAAGTAAAAGCTAGCAAAATAAAGTAGATGGGAAACTTATATGATGGAGAATAGACCCGGGGGCCATAGGTTTCACTAGTGGCTTCTCTCAAGATAGCATAAGTATTACGGTGGGTGAACAAATTACTGTCAAGCAATTGATAGAAAAGCGAATATTATGAGAATATCTAGGCATGATCATGTATATAGGCATCACGTCCATGACAAGTAGACCGAAACGATTTTGCATCTACTACTATTACTCCACACATCGACCGCTATCCAGCATGCATCTAGAGTATTAAGTTCATAAGAACAGAGTAACGCCTTAAGCAAGATGACATGGCGTAGAGGGATAAACTCATGCAATATGATGTAAACCCCATCTTGTTATCCTCGATGGCAACAATACAATACGTGTCGTTTCCCTTTCTGTCACTGGGATCGAGCACCGTAAGATTGAACCCAAAGCTAAGCACTTCTCCCATTGCAAGAAAGATCAATCTAGTAGGCCAAACCAAACTGATAATTCGAAGAGACTTGCAAAGATAAACCAATCATACATAAAAGAATTCATAGAATATTCAAATATTGTTCATAGATAAACTTGATCATAAACCCACAATTCATCGGATCTCGACAAACACACCACAAAAAGAAGAGTTACATCGAATAGATCTCCAAGAGAATCGAGGAGAACTTTGTATTGAGATCCAAAGAGAGAGAAGAAGCCATCTAGCTACTAGCTATGTACTCGAAGGTCTGAAGTAAACTACTCACACATCACCGGAGAGGCCATGGAGTTGATGTAGAGGCCCTCCGCGATCGATGCCCCCTCCGGCGGAGCTCCGAAAAAGGACCCAAGATGGGATCTCTCGGGTACAGAAGGTTGCGGCGGTGGAAATAGGGTTTCGTGGTGCTCCTGGATGTTTTCAGGGTATGTCAATATATATAGGAGGAAGAAGTAGGTCGGTGGAGCAACGAGGGGCCCACGAGGGTGGAGGGCGCGCCCAGGGGGTAGGCGCGCCCCCTGCCTCATGGCTTCCTCGATTGTTTCTTGACGTCCACTCCTAGTCCCCTAGATCACGTTTGTTCCAAAAATCACGCTCCCGAAGGTTTCATTCCGTTTGGACTCCGTTTGATATTCCTTTTTTACGAAACACTCAAATAGGCAAAAAACAGCAATTTGGGTTGGGCCTCCGGTTAATAGGTTAGTCCCAAAAATAATATAAAAGTGTAAAATAAAGCCCATTAACATCCAAAACAGATAATATAATAGCATGGAACAATCAAAAATTATAGATACGCTGGAGACGTATCACTTCCCTCCTCCGAATCCGCGTTCGCGAACCCACCTCCGCCACTTGGCCCCGCCGCCAGCGCCCCACAGCCAACCACGTCGCACGACCTCACCTCTCAGCTGCCTTCCAGCCAATCGGCGCAAGCCACGTCGCGCCCCGCCTTCCCCCACTTCGCCGTGGCCCTGGAGGCCCATGGCGGGCTCGCCGCCAACGGCCGTCGCCCGCAGGCGCCCGCGAGCACCCGAGCCAGGGGCCCGTACCGCGCGCCCAAGATCCTCCCGAGCATCGTCAGTGGCCGTCGTCCGTGCCGGAGTCCACTAGCATCCGCGACCCTACATCCTCGCGCATCTCGGCGACCCCTACACCGCCATCCGTCACCCCCCCGTCCCCTGCATCTGCATCCCGTTGGAGCCGCTGCCCCAAGGCCTCGTCGCTGGAACCTCGCCGACATCTCCTTTCGACCCGGATTCGGCGCCCCACCACCGTCGACGCCCGGCCCCGCAGTCACCGGGAACGGACACTCCCACCTCGCCTCCTTCCGGATCCGGCAATTCCGCGGACGGATCAGGCTTCCACAGCCGCCGCCCGCCGTCATTGTTCGTCGGCTTCGTCCTGCCTCGTCCTCGTCAGGAGGTCGGGGACGAGTCCCTCCCATCATGGGCCCCACAGGCAGGCCAGCCCACCGCGCCCCTTTCCGGCCTCTCTCCACCGGCCGGGCCAAGGCCCATGGGTGAGAACGTGCCTAGCCCCTCTACTGTGCATTGTTGGGCCAGCTAGATTCGGCCCAATGCGTGTTTTTCCTCTGTTGTGAATTTAGTGTTTATCCAAAGAACACCGTTTTACAGAAAAGTCCCTAGAGTTCATGCATTTAATAACTCATCAATCGTGCATCATATTAAAATGTTTTATATATGTAACTTGCTTAAAATTTTGCCTAGTTTCATAATATGCCACTTTCATCCTTGTTAAAGATGTTCAAAATGATGTTTGCATTTCATTTGAATATTGCCAAGTTAAAATGATTTATTTCATAAATAAATAACCGTAGCTCCATTTTAAATAAACTTTATATGTAAATGGGGTGGAAACATGCATGGATTAACATGATATACTTACTTTGCATGTTTAACAACTCTAAAATTATGTTTAGGGCAGAACATTAGCTAATTCGAAATATGCATATGAGGATTTTCCGGAATTGTTGTTGTTGTTTCCGCCCTCATTTAAACTTGCTTAAATGTGTAGTTTTCATATGCTTCACCTCTTGCCATGTTCAACAACATTTGATATTGTTGGGTACATAAACACTGAATAGGCAAAAAACAACAATTTGGGCTGGGCCTCCGGTTAATAGGTTAGTCCCAAAAATAATATAAGAGTGTAAAATAAAGCCCATTAACATCCAAAACAGATAATATAATAGCATCGAACAATCAAAAATTATAGATACGTTGGAGACGTATCAAGCATCCCCAAGCTTAATTCCTGCTCGTCCTCGAGTAGGTAAATGATAAAAACAGAATTTTTGATGTGGAATGCTTCCTAACATATTTATCAATGTAATTTTCTTTATTGTGGCATGAATGATAAGATTTGAAAGATTCAAGATAAAAGTTTAATATTGACATAAAATAATAATACTTCAAGCATACCAACTAAGCAATCATGTCTTCTCAAAATAACATGCCAAAGAAAGTTCATCCCTACAAAATCATATAGTTTGGTCATGCTCAATTTTCGTCACACAAGAATGCTCTCATCATGCACAACCCCGATGACAAGCCAAGCAATTGTTTCATACTTTAGTAATCTCAAACTTTTTTCAACCTTCACGCAATACATGAGCGTGAGCCATGGATATAGCACAATGGCTAGAATAGAATAAATGAAGGGGGTTATGTAGAGAAGACAAAAAAGGAGAAAGTCTCACATTGACGTGGCTAATCAATGGGCTAGGGAGATGCCCATACATTGATGTCAATGCAAGGAGTAGGGATTGCCATGCAACGGATGCACTAGAGCTTTAAATGTATGAAAGCTCAACAAAAGAAACAAAGTAGGTGTGCATCCAACTTGCTTGCTCACGAAGACCTGGGGCACTTGAGGAGGCCCATTGTTGGAATATACAAGCCAAGTTCTATAATGAAAATTTCCCACTAGTATATGAAAATGACAAAACAAGAGACTCTCTATCATAAAGATCATGGTGCTACTTTGAAGCACAAGTGTGGAAAAAAGGATAGTAGCATTGCCCCTTTTTATTTTCTTTATTTTCTTTTTTGGGCCTTCTTTTTTTGGCCTTTCTCCCCCTTTTTTATGGCACAATGCTCTATTAATGATGATCATCACACTTCTTTTTATTTATGACTCAATGATTACAACTCGATACTAGAACAAGATATGGCTCTATATGAATGCCTCCGGCGGTGTACCGGGATGTGTAATGACTCATGAGTGACATGTATGAAAGAATTATGAACGGTGGCTTTGCCACAAATATGATGTCAACTACATGATCATGCAAGGCAATATGACAATGATGATGCGTGTCATAATAAACGGAACGGTGGAAAGTTGCATGGCAATATATCTCGGAATGGCTATGGAAATGCCATAATAGGTAGGTATGGTGGTTGTTTTGAGGAAGATATAAGGAGGTTTATGTGTGATAGAGTTTATCGTATCACGGGGTTTAGATGCACCGGTGAAGTTTGCACCAAATCTCAAGGTGAGAAAGGGCAATGCACAGTACCGAAGAGGCTAGCAATGATGGAAGGGTGAGAGTGCGTATAATCCATGGACTCAACATTAGTCATAAAGAACTCACATACTTATTGCAAAAATCTACATGTCATCAAAAACCAAGTACTACGCGCATGATCCTAGGGGGATAGATTGGTAGGAAAAGACCATCGCTCGTCCCCGACCGCCACTCATAAGGAAGACAATCAAATAACACCTCATGTTTCAAATTTGTTACACAAAGTTTACCATACGTGCATGCTATGGGACTTGCAAACTTCAACACAAGTATTTCTCAAATTCATAACTACTCAACTAGCACAACTTTGATATCACTATCTCCATATCTCAAAACAATCATCAAGTATCAAACTTTTCTTAGTATTCAATGCACTTATATGAAAGTTTTTCATTATCTCAAAAGCAAATTACCATGCTGTTCTAAGGGACTCTCAAAATAATATAAGTGAAGCATGAGAGATCAATTATTTCTATAAAATAAAACCACCGCCGTGCTCTAAAAGATATAAGTGAAGCACTAGAGCAAAAACTATATAGCTCAAAAGATATAAGTGAAGCACATAGAGTATTCTAATAAATTCCAATTCATGTGTGTCTCTCTCAAAAGGTGTGTACAGCAAGGATGATTGTGGTAAACTAAAAGGCAAAGAATCAAATCATACAAGACGCTCCAAGCAAAATACATATCATGTGGAGAATAAAAATATAGCTCCAAGTAAAGTTACCGATGAACAAAGACAAAAGAGGGGATACCTTACGGGGCATCCCCAAGCTTAGGCTTTTTGGTGTCCTTGTATTTTACCTTAGGGTGCCTTGGGCATCCCCAAGCTTAGGCTCTTGCCACTCCTTGTTCCATAATCCATCAAATCCTTACCCAAAACTTGAAAACTTCACAACACAAAACTTAAAAGAAAATCTTTGTGAGCTCCGTTAGTAAAAGAAAACAAACCACCACTTCAAGGTATTGTAATGAACTCATTCTTGATCTATATTGGTGTTAAACCTACTGTATTCCAACTTCTCTATGCTTTATAAACTCTATTACTAGATTCATCAAAATAAGCAAACAACACATGAAAAACAGAATCTGTCAAAAATAGAACAATCTGTAGTAATCTGTAGGTTTCGAATACTTCTGGAACCCCAAAAATTCTAAAATAAATTTCTGGACGTGAGGAATTTATCTATTAATCATCTGCAAAAATAATTAACTAAATAGCACTCTCTAATAAAAAAATGGCAGCAATTCTCGTGAGCGCTAAAGTTTCTGTTTTTTACAGCAAGATCAAAAAGACTTTCCCCAAGTCTTCCCAACGGTTCTACTTGGCACAAACACTAATTAAACATAAAAACACAACCAAAACAGAGGCTGGATAAATTATTTATTACTAAACAGGAGCAAAAATCAAGTAAGAAAAATAAAATTGGGTTGCCTCCCAACAAGCGCTATCGTTTAACGCCCTTAGCTAGGCATAAAAGCAAGGATAGATCTAGGTATTGCCATCTTTGCTAGGCAATTCTTGTAGCGACCAGACCTCAAACGGTCCAATCTCTGTGCTCCGGTGTCATCCCTGGATCAGTAATGCTGACACCACACAGTACTTGAAGGATTTATAACAGAGTAGCAATCACACACTTATTACATCGAGTGTCTCAAAAGAGAACTTATTACAATAAATATGGCTTAAGGCCATCTAATAACGATAACAGCGGAAGGATTGGAAGATAAGTGAGTCCATCAACTCCAACGGCATCACTGAGTATAGAACCACGACCTAAAACTCCTTAATGATCGTCTAAAAAGTCTGCAACATTAATGTTGCAGCCCGAAAACGGGTCAGCACATGGAATATGCTGGCAAGGTAACACATAGAGAGTAATGGAATGAAACAGCTATACTATATGCATATTTGGCTGGTGGAAAGCTCTATGGTTATAGTTTTGCGTAAAGCCATTTTTTCCCTACTGCAAAGGAATAAATTTATTTATCTATTATGGTGGTTGTTGAACATTGAGAATGGTTGACAACATCCTCAATCCCAATTAAATAACCTCATTAAAAAACCATCAAATTAAATTTTATAGTAACATGCTGAGATTCACATGATAATCCAGGTACTAGATACTCAAGATGTCCATAACCGGGGACACGGCTAACCATGATTAGTTTATACAGTCTGCAGAGGTTTGCGCACTTTTCCCCACAAGACTCAATCACCTCCGTTTGGTTTCTCGCACTACACGGTGTTTGAGAAACGGATGACCGAGACATAGTCTTTCAGAAGCGCTAGCACCTTACGATGGGTACACCGTACCACCTACATCCCCTACATCTGCTAGTCTACCACTATAAGAGTTCGCATGACTTAGTCAACTATGCTAGAGCCCATAATAGCTTGTGGCTGCACACGGAAGTTTCTAGCATGAAAAATCTCATGATCCCTTTGAGCCTGGGTGGCGGTCCAAAAGAAAACAGGCAATCCTGGAATACCCAAGTACCTCAATCCACCCAGATGTGTATTTAAGTTGCCACCTTAGATAAACCATTGATTTAAAAATCTCACATCTGTCATGGATATCACTCACCCAATCCATGTCTACTAGCATAGCATAGCAATAATAAGCAAACGTAGAAGTAACTCCCAAAGGTTTGATAATAAACAGGTAATAGGTACTACCTCAACTACTTCCCAAACCCACAATTTAATTAGATCCTAATCATGCAATGTGTAAGGATTGATCTAATGCAATAAAACTGGGTAGTAGAAGGTATGATCAAAGTGTTACTTGCCTGGATGATGATCCGGGAAACCTAGTGATTCGAAGTAACAAGCGGCGCACTCCGGGTACTCTATCGCAAACAAACAAGCATACAATAAGTACTCAACTAATGCACAGGTAAAACTCAAATAAGAGATCTAACCAGAAAGTTCAACTTAAGAACTCCGGTTGGCAAAAAGAATCAAATCAAACGAAGCAACGAAAGACAAACGGCAAAAGAAACAGACTTTGTTTACTATTATGGATCTAGGGCAATTTTTACAATGGCAAAAACTTGTTTGAGTTGGTTAAACAGAAAGAGGGTTTCGAGATGAAACTCCAGGCGCTTGAATCGCCTGATTCCGATAAACGAGCGAGAAGTTATACTAAAACGAAAATCGGATCAGAAATCGCGATCAGAAAAATCACGGATTTAATCCGAGAAAAAGAAAAATGACGAACAGTTTAACAAACGAACGTTCATTAACTGGATCCAAACGACGAACACGTTCTTTAAAACGAACGAACGAGCGAACGCTCGCTAAATAGAATAAACCAAAAAAAACCGTTCAAACAAAATAAACCGCAGCTTTTTAAAAAAACGAGCGGTTTTCTAAAGAAAACCGCCGGCGACGGCGGCTCCGGCGGGCGGCGGTGCGGCTCAGGCGAGGCGGCGGCGCTGGCGGCGCGGGGCGGCGGCGAGGCGGCGGTGCTGGCGGTGCGTGGCGGCGGTGATGCGGGGCGGCGCGCGGCGGCGGCGGCGGCGGCCTAGGGTTAGGGTTAGGGCGTGGGGCGGGGCTCGAGGCGGGCTGGGGCGCTGGTGGGCTGGCCGGCTCAGGCGGGCGCCTTATAAAGGCTGCCCCAGGCGGAGTCCCGCTCGGGTACGGCCCGGAGTCGGTTCGCGTTTTTTTAATAATAACACGCAGAAAAGCAAATAAAAGAAATACTAAACGGACTCCAAAAATCCCGAAATAAATTTTCCCCGGCTTCTAAAATCAAGCCGCACAGGATGAACATTTATTTGGGGCCTAAATGCAATTTTGAAAAACGCGCATTTTTCCTAAATTCAAATAAAATAGCAAATAAAACCAAATAAAATCTTATTTGATTTTTTTATTAAATCCTCAATATTTCTTTATTTTTGGAAAGTCATTTTATTCCCTCTCTCATATTTTTGTAATAGAAATTGTTGAAGATAAAATAAATAAATTCAAATGATCCTATTTTCAAAATTTGAGACAACTCAAATATGAAAACAACGAAATCCCCAACTCTCTCCGGGGTTGTTGAGTTGCGAAAAATTTCTAGGATCAACCAAAATGCAATGAATATGATATGCAATGATGATCTAGTGTATAACATTCCAAATTGAAAATTTGGGATGTTACAAACCTACCCCCCTTAAGGTGAATCTCGCCCTCGAGATTCGGGTTGGCTAGAAAATAGGTGAGGGTGGTCCTTCAGCAAATCTTCCTCTCGTTCCCAGGTGGCTTCATCCTCCGTGTGGTGGCTCCACTGAACCTTGCAAAACTTGATAACCTTGCTGCGGGTGACTCGACTGGCATACTCTAGAATCTTGATAACCTCATAAGTCAAATCACTGTCCAACTGAATTTCTTCCAGTGGTACCATATCTCTCAGTGGTATGTCAAATCACTGTCCAACTGAATTTCTTCTAGGAAGAAGTTGGTCGGTGGAGCAAAGAGGGGCCCACGAGGGTGGAGGGCGTGCCCAGGGGGTAGGCGCGCCCCCTGCCTCGTGGCCTCCTCGATTGTTTCTTGACGTCCACTTCAAGTCCCCTGGATCACATTTGTTCCAAAAATCACGCTCCCGAAGGTTTCATTCCGTTTGGACTCCGTTTGATATTCCTTTTCTACGGAACACTGAAATAGGAAAAAAACAATTTGGGTTGGGCCTCCGGTTAATAGGTTAGTCCCAAAAATAATATAAAAGTGTAAAATAAAGCCCATTAACATCCAAAACAGATAATATAATAGCATGGAACAATCGAAAATTATAGATACGTTGGAGACGTATCACTTCCCTCCTCCAAATCCGTCGGCGAACCCACCTCCGCCACTTGGCACCGCCGCCAGTGCCCCGCAGCCAACCACGTCGCGCCACCTCACCTCTCAGCTCCCTTCCAGCCAATTGGCGCAAGCCACATCGCGCCCCTCCTTCCCCCACTTCGTCGCGGCCCTGGAGGCCCATCGCGGGCCCGCCCGGGCCTGAGCCGCCCACAGCTGTCGCCCGCGAGCGCCTGAGCCAGGGGCCCATCCCGCGCGCCCAAGATCCTCCCGAGCGCCGCCGGTGGCTGTCGTCCGCGCCGGAGTCCACTAGCGTCCGCGACCCTGCATCCTCGCGCATCTCGTCGACCCCTGCAACTCCATCCGTCCCCCCCCCGTCCCTTGCATCCGCATCCCGTCGGAGCTGCTGCCCCAAGGCCTCATCGCTGGAACCTCACTGGTGTCTCCTTCCGACCCGGATCCGGTGCCCCACCTCCGTCGATGCCCGGCCCCGTAGTCACCGAGAACGGACACTCCCGCCTCACCTCCTTCCGGATCCGGCAATTCCGCGGCCGGGTCAGGCTTCCACAGCAACGCCCGCCGTCGATGTTCATCGGCTTCGTCCTGCCTCGTCCTCGTCAGGAGGTCAGGGACGAGTCCCTCCCATCATGGGCCCCGCAGGCAAGCTGGCCCACCGCGCCCCTTTCCGGCCTCTCTCCACCGGCCGGGCCAAGGCCCATGGGTGAGAACGTGCCTAGCCCCTCTACTGTGCATTGTTGGGCCAGCTAGATTCGGCCCAATGCGTGTTTTTTCCTCTGTTGTGAATTTAGTTTTTATCCAGAGAACGTCGTTTTACAGAAAAGTCCCTAGAGTTCATGCATTTAATAACTCATCAACCGTGCATCATATTAAAATGTTTTATATATGTAACTTGCTTAGAATTTTGCCTAGTTTCGTAATATGCCACTTTCATCCTTGTTAAAGATGTTTAAAATGATGTTTGCATTTAATTTGCATATTGCCATGTTAAAATGATTTATTTCATAACTAAATAACTGTAGCTCCATTTTAAATAAGCTTTATATGTAAATGGGGTGGAAAAATGCATAGATTAACATGATATACTTACTTTGCATGTTTAACAACTCTAAAATTATGTTTAGGGCAGAACAGTAGCTAATTTGAAATATGCATATGAGGATTTTTCGGAATTTTTGTTGTTGTTTCCGCCCTCATTTAAACTTGCTTAAATGTGTAGTTTTCATATGCTTCACCTCTTGCCATGTTCCACAACATTTGATATTGTTGGGTACATAAAAGCGAGAGAACTAAATAATCGAATGTGGTGTTTCGTCAATATGCAACTCGTTGCATATTGAGCTCCACTTAACATGTAGTTTTGTTTGTGCACTTCGCCATGCCATGTTTCATTAAATCGGACATGCATCATACTTGGTTGTGCATCATGCCATGTTTATGTGATGGTTGTTTACTATGTTTCTTGCTTCTTTCTGGGTTGCTTCTCTCGTTATCTTCGGTTTCGTTCCAGAGTTGTGAGGATTCGTTCGACTATGTTGGGTTGTCTACTTCTTGGACTCGTTCTTCTTCCTTGCGGGATCTCAGGCAAGATTGTCATACCCTCGATATCACGTCTATCTTTGCTTGCTAGTTGTTCACTCTATCACTATGTTGCGCTACCTACCACTTGTTATATCACGCCTCCCATATTGCCATGTCAAGCCTCTAACCCAACTTTCCTAGCAAACCATAGTTCGGCTATGTTACCGCTTTTGCTCAGCCCCTCTTATAGCATTGCTAGTTGCACGTGAAGTTGCAGTTTGTTCCATGTTGGAACATGGATATGTTGGGATATCACAATATCTCTTATTTAATTAATGCATCTATATACTTGGTAAAGGGTGGAAGGCTCGGCCTTATGCCTGGTGTTTTGTTCCACTCTTGCCGCCCTAGTTTCTGTCGTACCGGCGTTATGTTCCTTGATTTTGTGTTCCTACCGCAGTTGGGGTTATGGGGCCCCCTTGACAGTTCGCTTTGAACAAAACTCCTCCAGCAAGGCCCAACCTTGGTTTTATCATTTGCCACCACCACCTATTACTTTTCCCTTGAGAGTCATGCTCCCGAGGGTCATCTTTATTTTAACCCCCCCCCCCACCGGGCCAGTGCTTCTCTAAGTGTTGGTCCGAATCGGGTAACCTGCGGGCCCACCTTGGGGAAACTTGAGGGCTGATTTTACTTGTAGCTTGACCTATCCGGTGTGCCCTAAGAACGAGATATGTGCAGCTCCTATCAGGATTTGTCGGCACATCGGGCGGCTTTGCTGTCTTATATTACCATTGTCGAAAAGCCTTGTAACCGGGATTCCGAGCCTGATCGGGTCTTCCCGGGAGAAGGAATATCCTTCGTTGACCATGAGAGCTTGTGATGGGCTAAGTTGGGACACCCCTACAGGGTATAAACTTTCGAGAGCCGTGCCCACGGTTATGTGGCATATGGGAATTTGTTAATGTCCGGTTGTGGAGAACTTGACACTTAATTAAAATGCATCAACCGCGTGTGTAGCCGTGATGGTCTCTTTTTGGCGGAGTCCGGGAAGTGAACACGGTCTTGTGTTATGCTTGAACGTAAGTAGTTTCAGGATCACTTCTTGATCACTTCTAGCTTCTCGACTGTTGCGTTGCTTCTCTTCTCGCTCTTATTTGTGTATGTTAGCCACCATATTTGCCTAGTGCTTGCTGCAGCTCCACCTCATTACCTTATCCTACCCATAAGCTTAAATAGTCTTGATCTCGCGGGTGTGAGATTGCTGAGTCCTCGTGACTCACGGATACTTCCAAAACAGTTGCAGGTGCCGATGATACCAGTGCAGGTGACACAACCGAGCTCAAGTGGGAGCTCGATGAAGATCTTAATCGTTGTTTTATGTCTTTTCCGGTTGTTCAGTAGTGGTGCCCAGTTGGGACGATCAGGGATCTAGCATCTGGGGTTGTCTTCTTTTATTTTGGTTCCGTAGTCGGACCTTGATTGTACTCTGGATGATGTATGCTTAACTTTGTTATTTGTTTGAAGTGGTGATTGTAAGCCAACTCTTTATCCCTTTCTTATTCAGTACATGGGATTGTGTGAAGATTACCCCACTTGTGACTAAACCACCATGCGGTTATGCCTCTAAGTCGTGTCTCGACACGTGGGAGATATAGCCGCATCGTGGGCATTACAAGTTGGTAATCAGAGCCATCACCGACTTAGGAGACCCCTGCTTGATCGAATCGCTGATGTTGTTGAGTCTAGAACAAGATGTTTCGAGTCTTAGGATTATATATATCGGAGTGTAGGATTCTTTTTACTCCTTAGTCCCTTCGTCTCTCTGGTGAGGCCTCCTGACATAGAATTTTTGACTTTCCTCTCCTCAAATTTCACGAATTTTTTTTAGGATCACGCGGGTATCTTGGAATCGTTCCGATAGTCTTGTCACGAGAACATTGTTCTTGGTGCCTCCTGACATTTAGGGGTTGTGGCAGTGTCCCGGGGAGTTGAGCTCCGAGGTGTTGTCGTCACAATTTTATCGTTGCAATTCTGGAATACCTGAGTTTCGTCGACATCGAAAATCTCTTTTATGCAGTTGTTGGTGAGATAACCTCGACGCCACCTAGTACTGGGGCAGGAGTTCGAGAGTATTGCCATAACTCGTATAACGGATGCTTTTCAAAGGTTGAGGTACATGATTTCCGAAGGTCTCTTGGTTATGTGTTGAAGGATGGATACAGCTGGATGTAGGGATTGTTAGTTTGGGTGACATATTATGCTTCCCCTGTATCCCCAACACCTGATTGCATAACCAGAAAGTTTCAGGAGTTTATAAGTGGGAATTCAAGTAGCTCCTAGAATATCTTTCCAACAGACACATGATACGATATGGGATCTATCATATGTTTGTTTCCGGCTTATTTTGCAAGCCAATCTTTGTTTTGTTTTGAGTTGTGGTATTTGAGTTGCTTCATTGTTAAGTGTTGATTCCATACCTTTCCTAAGTGGTGTTCTCATACTTCTATGTGAACACTAATCCTTCTTGATCATCGAGTTTGTCTTCCAATCTGAGGGAGTCCTGGATTAGGGGGTCTCCGGACAGCCGGATTATATCCTTTAGCCGGACTGTT
Organism: Triticum urartu; assembly: GCF_003073215.2. Classification (NCBI taxonomy): domain Eukaryota; kingdom Viridiplantae; phylum Streptophyta; class Magnoliopsida; order Poales; family Poaceae; genus Triticum; species Triticum urartu. Next base: position 439,272,043 of record NC_053024.1, on the reverse strand, counting down.
GGACTATGAAGATACAAGATTGAAGACTTCGTCTCGTGTCTGGATGGGACTCTACTTGGCGTGGAAGGCAAGCTAGGCAATACGGATATGGATATCTCCTCCTTTGTAACCGACCTTGTGTAACCCTAACCCTCTCCAGTGTCTATATAAACCGGAGGGTTTTAGTCCGTAGGACACAACAACTACAACATACAATCATACCATACGCTAGCTTCTAGGGTTTAGCCTCTCCGATCTCATGGTAGATCTACTCTTGTACTACCCATATCATCAATATTAATCAAGCAGGACGTAGGGTTTTACCTCCATCAAGAGGGCCCGAACCTGGGTAAAACATTGTGTCCCCTGCCTCCTGTTACCATCCGCCTTAGACGCACAGTTCGGGACCCCCTACCCGAGATCCGCCGGTTTTGACACCGACATTGGTGCTTTCATTGAGAGTTCCTCTGTGTCATCGCCATTAGGCTTGATGGCTCCTACTATTATCGATAGCGATGCAGTCCAGGGTGAGACTTTTCTCCCCGAACAGATCTTCGTGTTCGGCGGATTTGCACTGCGGGCCAATTCGCTTGGCCATCTGGAGCAGATTGAAAGTTACGCCCCTAGCCACCAGGTCAGGTTTGGAAGCTTAAACTACACGGCCGACATCCATGGAGACTTGATCTTCGATGGATTCGAGCCTCTTCCTTGTGCGTCACGCGGTCATGATGAGTATGATTTAGCTCTACCATCAGACAGTGTTCAGGAGATCACACAGGCCGCCGCTCCGACCCTCAATTCGGAGCCAGTTGCGCCGTGCATGGACGGGTGGATGGACCCCGCCACGGAGGCCTTACCCTTAGCGGCGATCGAGCCAAACATCGACCTTAACTTGCACAAGAACCATGTTGTTAAACTGTCGGATCCTTCTCCGGCCACGGACTCCGAGCCGCCTGCGCCCGTTCCTATCGAATCCGATTGGGCGCCGACCATGGAGTTTACCTCCGCGGATATTTTTCAGCACTCGCCCCTTGGCGACATACTGAACTCATTAAGCTCTCTCTCCTTGTCAGGAGGATCCTGGCCGAACTATGTCCAGCAGGACTGGGATGCGGACGGCGAAGAAATTCGCGGCCCACCCACCACCCACTTAGTAGCCACTATCGATGACTTAACCGACATGCTCGACTTCGACTCCGAAGACATCGACGGTATGGACGACGATGCAGGAGATGAAGAGGAACCACTTCCCTCAGGGCACTGTACAACCACCTCATCATACGATATATACATGGTGGATACACCCAAAGAAGGCAATGGCGACGAGATAGCGGAGGATGACCCCTCCAAGAAGCAACCCAAGCGCCGACGTCAACGGCGCCGCTCTAAGTCCCGCCAAAGCAAAAGTGGTGATACCAACACAGGAGATAATAACACTCCGGATAGTGCCGAAGACAACAACAATCCCCTCCAGCAAGATTTAGAGCAGGAGGATGGAGGAGCCAGCCCTCCTGAGAGAGCGGTAGATGGAGAGGCGGAGGATGATAATTACATGCCCCCCTCCGAAGACGAGGCAAGCCTCGGCGACGACGAATTCGCCGTGCCAGAGGATCCCGTCGAACAAGAGCGCTTCAAACGCCGGCTTATAGCCACGGCAAATAGCCTTAGAAAAAGCAGTAGCAGCATCAAGCTGATCAAGATTTGCTAGTTGACAGATGGACTGAAGTCCTCGCAGCCGAGGAATATAAACTCGAGCGCCCCTCCAAGAGTTACCCAAAATGTAGGTTGCTACCCCGACTGGAGGAAGAAGCGTATGACGCGGCTGATCGGCCACCTCGTGGCCGCGATAGAGAGGCATTCCAGCCAAAAACTCAGCCTGCACCCCGACGCCATTCAAATAAAAAGGCATGGGGAGATACGCCAGACTTGCGAGACATATTGGAGGACAAAGCAAAGCATGCAAGATTGATCTATGGATCACGAGGGACGCCACTATGCGAGACGATAAACGTCACGCCGGATATAGTAAAAGTAAATCCGGCTGGGCCGAACACAGCGGGCAAGACCCATTCGAGCTGCGTCGTGATATAGCCCAATACAGAGGCACCGCACACCCCTTATGCTTCACAGACGAAGTAATGGATCATCAAATCCCAGAAGGTTTCAAACCTGTAAATATTGAATCATACGACGGCACAACAGATCCCGCGGTATGGATCAGGGACTTCCTCCTCCACATCCACATGGCCCGCGGTGATGACTTACACGCCATCAAATACCTCCCACTAAAACTCAAGGGACCAGCGCGGCATTGGCTTAACAGCTTGCCAGGAGAGTCCATTAGCTGTTGGGAAGATCTAGAAGCCGCATTCCTCGACAAATTTCAGGGCACTTATGTGTGGCCACCAGATGCCGATGACTTGAGCCACATAATTCAGCAGCCAGAAGAATCGGCCAGGCAATTCTGGACTCGGTTCCTAACAAAGAAAAATCAAATCGTCGACTGTCCGGATGCAGAGGCCCTAGTGGCTTTCAAACACAACATCTGCGATGAATGGCCAGCCCGGCACCTTGGTCAGGAAAAGCCGAAATCTATGGCAGCCCTCACGACACTCATGACCCGCTTTTGTGCGGGAGAAGACAGCTGGCTGGCTCGCAGTAATAACATATCAAAGGACCATGGTACTTCGGATACCAAGGACGGCAATAGCAGGTCACGTCGCAACAAACATAAGCGCCGCATTAATAGCAATAATACCGAGGATACGGCTGTCAATGCTGGATTCAAAGGCTCTAAACCCGGTCAGCAGAAAAATCCATTCAAACAAAGTACGTCGGGTCCGTCCAACTTGGACCGTATACTCAATCGCTCGTGTCAAATACACGGCACCCCAGAAAAGCCAGCCAATCACACCAACAGGGATTGTTGGGTGTTCAAGCAGGCCGGCAAGTTACTTGCCGAAAACAAGGACAAGGGGCCACATAGCGATGATGAGGAGGAGCCCCGGCAGCCACACACCGGAGGACAGAAAAGGTTTTCCCCACAAGTGCGGACGGTGAACATGATATACGCAACCCACATCCCCAAGAGGGAGCGGAAGCGTGCGCTCAGGGACGTATATGCGTTGGAGCCAGTCGCCCCAAAGTTCAACCCATGGTCCTCCTATCCGATCACTTTCGATCGCAGGGACCATCCCACTAGTATCCGTCATGGCGGATTCGCCGCACTAGTTCTGGACCCAATCATTGACGGATTTCACCTCACTCGAGTCCTTATGGATGGCGGCAGCAGTCTGAACCTGCTTTATCAGGACACAGTGCGCAAAATGGGTATAGATCCCTCAAGGTTCAAACCCACAAAAATGACCTTTAAAGGCGCCATTCCAGGCGTAGAGGCCCATTGCACAGGCTCAATTACACTGGAAGTGGTCTTCGGATCCCCAGACAACTTCCGAAGCGAAGAGTTAATCTTCGATATAGTCCCGTTCCGCAGTGGTTATCATGCACTGCTCGGGCGAACCGCATTTGCGAGATTCAATGCGGTACCACATTATGCATACCTCAAGCTCAAGATGCCAGGACCTCGCGGGGTTATTACAGCCAATGGAAACACAGAGCGCTCTCTCCGAACGGAGGAGCACACCGCGGCCCTCGCAGTAGAAGCGCAAAGCAACCTCTCAAGGCAATCCACCAGTTTGGCGTTTCAAGACTCGGACACCTTCAAGCGCGCTCGGAGCAATCGGCAACTAGACCGCCTAGCGTGATCTGAGCTCACGTAGCAATGCGGCCCCCACCCCAGTCCCAGCCGAACGGCGAAACTCGTGCCACGCATACATAATTACGCATTAAAAATACCATGGGCGCAGGTGGGGAGGGGGGCACAACTGCGGCATGCCCCAAGACGCGGCTTAAACCGCACTAGGGGCTTCCCGCTTGGTTATTTTTCTCTTTTTCAGGACCTTAATCTCTGGAAACCCTGCCCGGCAGCACTATTGCCGAACACATGATGCAGCAACCAAGGAGGCAGAAAGTTGCGCCATACCACGGAATTCCCAGGTGGATTGCAATAACGAGCGAAATATTTGATTTAATACTATTCCTCAGCTTGCCCTTGGACGGGACATAGTCCTACTCTTTGCTTATCGCACCATCTGTATCATTCTGCTTTAAACGCACCTCTTTAAATAAACAATGCATAACATTACAACTATTATTGCATTCTTGTTATATATGTGTGTGTGTGTTCATTAATGACGCCTTGCAACCGTACACTTTTGTACGGCTAATACACCAGGGGCTTACGTACCCCACAATATGGTGTGAAAAGTCCGAACACTTTCACAAGTGCGGCACCCCGAACTTATAGCATTATATGCATCAGCTCCGAATCATGTCTTTGGTCAAATGTTGGGTTTGCCCGGCTCCTATGTTTTGGTACCTTACGTTCCGCTCTATCGGCTAAGGTAGCGCTAGGAGAACTACTGCGATTGTGCCCTGGTTCTGCTAGGCTAAAGCACCTCAATAGAGAAAGCTAAAAATGACTGTCATGATAAGGCGAGAGACTGGTCGCTGTTCGGTGGGGTTTTCGAGTCCCTAAAGACTTATGCCGTTTAGAGCGAGGGGCCGGCCCTGTCCGGCTTAAAGGCGTGTATCGCACCCCGAATTCGGCCTTCCGAATACCAGGGGCTTCGCCAAAATTTAAAATTATAGAATTCTATGGCTAAGTGAGAGTGATAAAGCATTATTAGTCTGGTTGCCTTATTCATTGTGCTGAGCACCTCCCTCGAAGGACCCAAACATGGGAACAAGAGTGCTCAGGTTTATCCCGAACACCCCAACACTCGTGGCATGGGGGCAGAAGCCGAGGACTAGCCATCTCTCAGATTGGACAAACAGCCAAACAGAAGGTAATATTTTAAATTCACACAAGCCTTGCATAGCGCATATGAAACAAGTTTTCATCATACAGGATCACACGAGCAAGTTTATTCAAATATTACATCCTTTGAACATTCGTCCGCTACAAGACGGGCACCCTTCAGGACACCCTCATAATAAATCTCGGGGGTGCGATGCTCCTTGCCCTACGGCGGCCCTTCCTTGATCAGCTTCACAGCGTCTAGCTTGGCCCACTGCACCTTCACACGGGCGAAAGCCCAGCGTGCACCTTCGATGCAGACGGACCCCTTGACGACCTCCAGCCGTGGGCAGGCATCCACAAGCCGCCTCACCAGGCCGAAGTAGCTGTTCGGAAGGGCGTCGCCAGGCCACAGCCGGACTATAAGGCCCTTCATGGCCTGTTCGGCCGCCTTGTGCAGCTCGACCAGCTGCTTTAGCTGGTCGCTCAGAGGCATTGGGTGTCCGGTCTCAGTATACTGAGACCGGAATAGCTTCTCCGTTGAGCTTCCCTCCTCGGCCTGGTAAAACTGTGCGGCATCCGACACGCTGTGGGGCAAATCTGTGAATGCTCCTGGAGAACTCCGAATTCGAGTAAGTAATCGGTAATTTACTTTTACATGCTTGCTCTGCATATAGAATGCCTTACCCGCCGCTATCTTCTTCATTGCGTCGATCTCCTGGAGGGCCTTTTGGGCTTCGGCCTTGGCACTTTTTGCGCTCTCAAGGGCCGCGGCAAGCTCAGACTCTCGCCTCTTCGAGTCAAGCTCCAATGCCTCGTGCTTCGTCACGAGAGCCTGGAGCTCTTGCTGCACCTCGCCCACCCGAGCCTCTTGCTTTTCTCGCTCGGTGCGCTCCTTGGCCACTTTATCTTCGGCCTTGGACAGTGCTTGCTTTAGGGTCGCCACTTCGGTCATGGCCCCTAGCAAATATACAATGATCCTGACATTTTGAAACCGCATCTTCTTTTATACATACATATCTATAGAGAGGGTATTACTTACCCTTGTTCTCCTCGAGCTGCCTCTTGGCAAGGCCGAGCTCTTTCTTGGACCCCTCAAGGTCCTGCTTTAGTGAGGCGACCTCCGCAGTCAGTGCGGCTGAGGCTAGCAGCGAAGCCTGCATATGCATATTGACATACTTAAATTAGACTCCTGCGATATTGTTTGATCCTCTGTTCGGCTTTTCTTTGTGAACACCGAACAGAGCATCAAGGGCTACTGTCTATGCGGTAATATTTTTCCTATATTTTAACACTTACCTCAAAGCCTGTTAGAAGGCTGGCACAGGCTTCAGTCAATCCGCTCTTGGCGGACTGAACCTTTTGGACCACCGCACTCATAATAGTACGGTGCTCCTCGTCGATGCAAGCGCTGCGAAGCGCTTCTAGCAGATTGTCCGGCGCCTCTGGATGGGCAGAGGTCACCGGCACAGGCATCTTGCCCCTCTTAGAAGGAGGCCACCTGCCCGAGTCCGGAACTGCTGGAGGTTCCGGCGCGGTGTCCGACTGAGGGCCGAACTTGGGGCCCTCAGGGGCCTTGTCCCCTCGGCTCACGGAGTCTGGAAGGTCGCCTTGAGGCGCCTCCGGGACTGTCTCCCCTCGACCCGGTGCCTCTTGAGACAACACCTCGGCGTCGTCCGCAGGGCAATGGGAGGTGGCGGTCAGAAGTGGATCACTATCCATATCCGACGAGCCCAGGGAGCCGTCCGACGATACATTGATACGGGCTCATGGCGGCCTGCATAATCATATTCGGCGTTAGGGAAAGCAGTGCGACAAAGGAATGCTATGAGTTACTCTAGTATCCGAATACTTAAGACCTCCCCAGGGGCTTGGCCCTGGGCAACCACTTGTCTTCGCCTTCGGCGGTGGCGGTGGAGCTGTCCGGAAGGAGAGTCCTTCCCTTCTTGGACCCTTCGCCCCCCCCCCCCCAGTTGGGGCGGCCTTCCTTTTCTTGTCTCCCCCAACTGAAGGGGGAGCATCTTCTTCTTCCTCCTCGTCTTCGGGGGAGGAGTGCGCCGCAAAGTCATCGGACGATGAGTCCGATAACACCTGGCGTCGGGAACTCTTTCGGGTTCCCTTGGCCTTCTTGGTCTTCTCTGGCACCTTGTAAGGAGCCGGAGTCAACATCTTCGTCAGGAGAGCGTTCGCTGGGCCTTCGGGCAAGGGAGCCGGACAGTCGATCTGTCCGGCTGTTTCCTGCCAGTCCTGTCAAAGGAACGGGAGCTTAGATCCCGCATAGAGTCAAACTATGAAAAACAAGTATCCTGTAAGAGGTAAAACCACTTCCAGCGTTGGCTTGCCGCTTCGCGCAGAATCCGCGATCCTCGATAGTAGGAGGAGGAACCTCGACGCCCTTGAATAGCACCTTCCAGGCATCCTCATGTGTTGTATCGAAGAGCCTGTTCAGAGTTTGGTGCTGGGCCAGGTCGAACTCCCACAAGTTGAAGGCCCGTTATTGACACGGGAGGATCCGGCGGATGAGCATGACCTGGACTACGTTGACGAGTTTGAGCTTCTTGTTCACCATGTTCTGAATACATGTTTGGAGTCCGGTCAGCTCTCCCGAACTACCCCAGGACAGGCCCTTCTCTTTCCAGGAGGTGAGCCGCGTGGGGATGCCAGATCGGAACTCGGGGGCCGCTGCCCATGCAGGGTCATGCGGCTCGGTGATGTAGAACCACCCCGATTGCCACCCCTTTATGGTTTCCACAAAGGAGCCCTCGAGCCATGTAACGTTTGGCATCTTGCCCACCATGGCGCCTCCGCACTCCGCCTGGCGGCCGCCCACTACCTTCGACTTGACATTGAAGGTCTTCAGCCATAAGCCGAAGTGGGGCTTGATGCGGGGGAAGGCCTCGCACACGACGATAAACGCTGAGATGTTGAGGATGAAGTTCGGGGCCAGATCGTGGAAATCCAGGCCGTAGTAGAACATGAGCCCCCGGACGAATGGGTTGAGAGGGAATCCCAGTCCGTGGAGGAAATGGGTAAGGAACACTACCCTCTCATGGGGCCTGGGGGTGGGGATGAGCTGCCCCTCATCTGGGAGCCAGTGCTCAATGTCGTCGGGCAGGTATCCGGCTCTCCTCAGCTTCTTGATGTTTCCCTCCATGACGGAGGAGACCATCCACCTGCCTCCCACTCCGGACATGGTTGGAGAAGGTTGAGGTGGGAAGTGCGGACTTGAGTGCTAGAGCTCGAGTGTGCGAAAACGGATGAGCAAACGAGGAAGAAGGCGTGGATGAAAAGGTGAATCCTTATCCCTTTATATGGGCGGACGAAACTATGTGTCCCCACTAGCCTGGTAAAACTCGCTTATCCCCCAAGAGCCATAATCGATGGAGCGATTGGGTTACCCACGCCCGTATTGATGAGAATCCCATGATAAGGGGACACGATCTCTGCTTTGACAAGATGTGTCAAAAAACTGCCTCGCGTTATGTGCGGGGCTAGTTAAAGGAAACGGTTCGAATAATCACCGGGCCATGGCATAATGTCGTGTTGCCAAAACAAGTCAGCAAATTAGATTTGCGGAAATATTATTCTCTCTACGGTGGTATGTGGAACTTATTTTGCAGGGTCGGACACAATCCTTGTATTCAATATCTTCTGTGATGTATTCGGAGGAGGAACCCGCCGTGCAATGCCGAAGACAATACTGCGTGCCGGACTCATCGTCATTGAAAGCCTGGTTCAGGGGCTACTGAGGGAGTCCTGGATTAGGGGGTCTCCGAACAGCCGGATTATATCCTTTGGCCAGACTGTTGGACTATGAAGATACAAGATTGAAGACTTCGTCTCGTGTCCGGATGGGACTCTACTTGGCGCGGAAAGCAAGCTAGGCAATACGTATATGGATATCTCCTCCTTTGTAACTGACCTTGTGTAACCCTAACCCTCTCCGGTGTCTATATAAACCGGAGGGTTTTAGTCCGTAGGACACAACAACTACAACATACAATCATACCATAGGCTAGCTTCTAGGGTTTAGCCTCTCCAATCTCGTGGTAGATCTACTCTTGTACTACCCATATCATCAATATTAATCAAGCAGGACGTAGGGTTTTACCTCCATCAAGAGGGCCCGAACCTGGGTAAAACATTATGTCCCCTGCCTCCTGTTACCATCTGCCTTAGACGCACAGTTCGGGACCCCCTACCCGAGATCCGCTGGTTGTGACACCGACACAATCCTTTTCAACCGGTGTTGTCATCTTCAAGTTATTCCATCAACTTCATCCTTGTAAGATCAAGTCTCATCTTCTCAACGGTGTCGTTTCCCCATCCCCATTTATTTTTTCTTTCCCACCCTCCCACCATTTTGTTCATGGAGTCTAAAGTCGCTTATCAAGTATTCTTTTATTCATGCCGAATGGTCATGCCAATTCTTTTCCAACCGACGTGCTCCTCTTCAAGTGGATGCGATCATTTTCAACATCCGCAAGATCAATTTTAAGTTTTCTCAATGGTTCTTGTTTCATCCATCCCAAGTTGTCTTTGTTCTCCCCGCCCTCCCATCCCTTTTTCTTCAAGGACTCAGATTTCTTAATGAAGTATCTTTTATTTATTGATGGGAAGTCTCTCCATTCTTTTCCGTCAATGTTCTTATCCGGTGATTCTCGGGAAGATACTAACGGAGCCTCAAGTTCATCATTATGTGTTATCTTTCTTCTCCAGTGGATTCAAGTCAGGCTTTGTCGATCATATCCTTTCCTCGTTCCAAATGTCTTCTCATGATGGTGCGCCTCTTAATCATCCACTTCTCTCTATTCAATTGTTCCGAAGTGTTGAAGATATCTCAGAAGATTCACATTTCCATTCTCGATCCGTTCAAGTTATTTCAAGGTTGTTATCTCATTCAAGCCATTTAATTCAACCGAAGCATTCTCTCTTTTAAATCATTCAATGGTGTTTCTCTTGAGTGGGCCCTAACCCACAGGTCTTTTCCCAAGATCTTACCTGACTCTTCTAATTTTTCCGGAGTTATTTTCAAATTCATTTCAAAGTTTGATGTAAGAATGAATTATCATCAGTCAAATGTCTTTTTCCAAGATCTTTCAAATTCTTCTCATCGTTGGTTTAACCTTTCTAATTTTCATTCTGGAGTGCCTCAACAATTCATGGTGGTGTTTCTCGACGTCATTCTCGGATTTTGAAGACCGAAGAAGAGCTCCTCTTAAATTCTTACCCGTTCTCTCAAAGATTCATGGTTCAAGCTTGATGCCATCCTCTCATAATTATTTTCGATTGTGAGAATTCTTTTCACCCATCCGGAGCAATTCAAGAGTCTTTTCAGTTTGATTCTCCGGATCCCGTCATCTCAGAATTATTCATTCCAGCTTTCAGCTCTCATTCTCAAATTCTTCCGGGGCATCATTCAAGTATTCTCTAATCAACTCGTGATCTATTCGTTCTCATGTATCTAAATTCCCTCAAGTATCTTCATTCGTTTTCCAATTCTTCCTAGTGAATTGTGCTTTTGCTACTTTCATGTTCAATTCTTACGGTGGTTCGTTCAAGAGTTCTCTTCCTTGGTTATCATATCAATTCATTCGTTGTTTCAATCCTACCGGTGGTTTGTTGAAGACCTTCCCAAGTTGAGCAATATCTCTATTCAATCCTTTTTTTCAACGAGAATAAGTAGTATGCCAAATCCATTGCTTCTCATCAATTTAAGTTGGTGAAGGATAAGCATAATGTAATTCTTATTCTTGTTTCATGGAGTAAATTCAATTCCTTATTCCGGAGGTTCATCAAAATTCTTGGTTTCAATTGCTCATCTTTCTTTCTGGAGTTCCAAGTTTTCTCGGTTATATCATCATGAAGCTCCATCTAAATCATTCCAAGGATTCAATCTTATTATTTTCATCCTTCACTTCTTTTGATCATTATTTTATTACCGGAGTTCTTCATGGAGGCTCAACATGGTGGCTCATCAAGGATTTCTTTCATTCTTCATTCATTCTTCAATATTTCTCTCGAAGTTATGATTCGTCAAGCTATACTCTAAATTAAACATGGTATTCAACACATGTCTTGTTTTGAGGAGTTCAAGCATTCTTCATCTTGCATTCCGAAGTGCAATTCTTTCATATCTCATCTTTTGAGGTGGTGTTATGTTATTGTTGATAATTTCCCTTCGTGTTTCATGATTCACAAGTTTTCAAGAGGGACATATCTAAATCCATCTTTTTCTCTTCGCTCAAGACATCTTTTCAACCAATCAACCTCTTCATTGGAGTTATCTTGGGTTATTTTTCACCTAAAGCTTTCCCTAAGGATTTTTGCTATTTATGGTGCTCATAAATGACCCAAGTTCTTCATTTATCCTCCCGGTGAAATAAGCTTCTCATCTCCTTGTTAATGTCAATTCAATATGTTGTTTCCGCTAGTGGCAAAATTTCACCTCAATTTTCGAGATGTTTTCCATAAGCCCACAACAAGCTTACTCTTTTCATTGTGGGTTTTCCAACACCTCCGTTCGACCCTTCTCCTAAAGATGCTTTTTCAAGCTCATTTGAGGTAGAAGATGTTGTTTTCTCCTCTGTTCTTTTGATTCCATTATTACATTTGTTCTGGAGGCATTGTGATGTTGCTATCTTCAACCCATCATCTTGTTTTTGTCAAGATCATGTTCAATTCCTTCCATTTACAGTCGGAGTGCTGTCCAAATTATATCATTCTTATTCCTTATCTATCTTGTTTTAACCGGAGTGTTGTGTCTATATTCCTCTTCTAACCGGAGTCTCATCCAAGTGCTTTCATTTTGCCAAGTTCATATTTGAAAGTGCGTTATATCGACTAGAGGGGGTGAATAGGCGATTTTTATGAAAGTCTTCAAAACATGGAAGTTTCGAAGACAAACGATAGAAATAAACCTATTACCATGCAGCGGAAGGTAGACTACACTAGGCAAACCATAGTCAAGTATTCAATGAAGTGAAAGCACAATGACTAATAGCAGCTAGGTAGTAAGGATCAGGTAGGAAGATATTATGAAGCCAATCAGAACAAGCAGTCACTCAGTGAAGACAAGAGATAGTGCAATCATACAATGACTTCACAAGGACCAACAGTAAGTAAAGGGAAGGGAAGGATGAAACCAGTGACTCGTTGAAGACAATGATTTGTTGGACCAGTTCCAGTTGCTGTGACAACTGTACGTCTGGTTAGGGCGGCTAGGTATTTAAACCTGAGGACACACAGTCCCGGACACCCAGTCCTGAACACGCAGCTCAGGACACCCAGTCCTCATCGTATTCCCCTTGAGCTAAGGTCACACAGACCTCGCCCAATCACTCTGGTAAGTCTTCAAGGTAGACTCCCAAACCTTCACAGACTTCGTTCACCGGCGATCCACAATGACTCTTGGATGCTCAGAACGCGATGCCTAACCGGCTGGAGGATTCACAGTCCTCAAGTGTAATAAGTCTTCAGATCACACAGACAGGAAGACTTAAGTGATGCCTAACACTCTTTGGCTCTGGGTGGTTAGGGCTTTATCCTCGCAAGGAATTCTCTCTCAAAGGCTTCGAGGTGGGTTGCTCTCAAACGACAAAAGCCGTACTCTAACTCTGAGCAGCCAACTGTTTATGGTTGTAGGGGGTGGGCTATTTATAGCCACTAGGCAACCCGACCTGATTTGTCCGAAATGACCCTGGGTCACTAAGGAACTGACACGTGTTCCAACGTCAGATTTCAAACACACACGGCAACTTTACTTAGGCTACAAGCAAAGCTGACTTGTCCGACTCTGGACAAGATTTGCTCTCATAGTCTTCACTCGAAGACATAGGTTTTGGTTAAGCATCACTTCAGTCATTCTGACTGGTTCTCTTGGACCCCACTTAACAGTACGGTGGTTCCTATGACTCAATAAAGAAGAAAAAGAACTACGAAAGATCTGAGTCTTCGAGCTCCATAGGCTTCATGCGATGTCTTCTCTTGTCATAGTCTTCAATGTGAATATCTTCACATACCACCTTTGACATCAATGTCTTCATACATTTTTAGGGGTCATCTCTGGTAGGAAAACCGAATCAATGAGGGACTTCTACCTGTGTTATCCTGCAATTCTCACAAACACATTAGTCCCTCAACTAGGTTTGTCGTCAATACTCCAAAACCAACTAGGGGTGGCACTAGATGCACTTACAATCTCCCCCTTTTTGGTGATTGATGACAAACTAGTTGAAGTTTTCAACGGGGAATATAATATGTGAAATTGTAAAGGATAAGGAATTGTCGTCATAAGTTGCAAAGGCTCCCCCTGAAGATGTGCATATAAGTAATTTGCTTTTGGAATGCAAATGCACATGGCAGGTTGTACTCGTGGAGATCCTCTTCAACTTATGATGATAATTCATTATGCATGTGAAGGTATGTGAAGATAATGACATGCATAATGGAAAATGGACATCTGCAAAATGATCTAAGTGCGGAATTTATCGTCGCACATGCGGAATTTTTCATCGCATCACAAAGTAGCAAATAATTAGCACACGACCATCAAGTTTATGTATCAAAACGAGAGTTGTAAACACTAGGCAAATAAAGTAACCGCCCATGTGGACCCGCTTGAAGACTATCAAACTCATATGCTTCTCCCCCTTTTGTCAGTAAGGACCAAAAAGGTTGAAGACATAGAGCATCTACTCGTTCCCATGAAGAGTAGGTGAAGCAGCAGGGTCGTCGGTGGTGTTCGGCAGTGCAGAAGAACTGGGAGCAGTGTCGAAGCGTGCTGAAGGAAGGGGCGGTGAAGTAGCATCGTCTTCGTCCTCGATCACTCTGGCATTCACAGTTGCCGCAGAGGAAGAGAACTCAGAGTCTTCAAGAGATGGAGTTCGTCGCAGCACTGCCCTTCGAGGAGGTGTGGAGTCAAACTTGAAGCGTTCAGAGAAGCCATCCTCTTGCAGATCATCTTCAGAGCACATAAGCGTCAGCCCTTTCCATGTGCGTCGAGAGGTTTCATGGGCAACAAAGGCATTCTTGGTGGCAAGATTGCGAATGCGGTTAACATCCACCAAGAGGCTTTGCATTTGGCGCTTCAGCCAGTCATGATGCCTATCATGTTTCTGATGAAGAGCCACCAGAAGCTCTCGGTCATTGAGAACACGAGATCGCTTCTTGGGTCGTTGGGCAATAGTGCTTTCGGTGGCTTCAGTGAGGGCACAATGAGGTGCACGTGTAGTTCCAGCTAGAGGATAAACACGAGTGACTGCTTCAACTCCTTTAATGTTCTGAGAGAAACTTTGATGCTCCACATTCTGAAGACTAAGAGGCTCCTTGGCAGGCTCAGGATAAATGGCTTCAACGGACATATCCACATCAGGCAGAAAGATCCGATGATTGCGAGCAGATGGCTGGTATGAGATAGCGGAGTGGAGTTTAATCAGCCGCATTATCCATGGAGCGTAGAACTTCAAGCCAAAGAGATCAGAGCCTGATGCAGCAAGTTGGCGGATGAAGAAGTCTTGTGCATTGAAGCATTTGCCATGAAGAATATAGAAGACCAAAGTCTTCATTGCACCTTCCAGCTTGGCATGTGGAGAATGTCCTTTGATGGGCCAGAGAGTTCGCCTTATGATGTGATAGATAGTCCTTGGCAGATACTCAAGGTCTTCAACAAAGAACTCCTTAGGATATGCGGCATCTTGTGGCAAGGGCTTCATCATACTGAGCATCTGACTCATGTTTGGTTCAGGCTTCCGAAAGATGCTCTCCATAGCTTCACTATGAAGCTGACAGCCAGGTTCGTAGAGATCGCCAGGAGTGGGCAGACCAGTGAGCTCAATGATATCAAAGGCTTTGGCTTCATGATGAACATTTCCTGTCATCCACTCCAGGACCCAAGTCTTCAGATCTCTGTTGTACCCACGGATGTGAAGTGTGGCATAGAATTGGAGCAGCAACTCTTCATTCCAGTGCTCTTGGTCGGTGACAAACGGCAACAATCCAACCTCTTTGAAGCAATCCAGAGCTTCTTCCAGACAGGGCAGACCAGCTATTGCTTCGGTGTCAAGACGCTTATGTGGGAAGATGCGACCTTGATTGTACAGAATGCAGGAGTAATAGCTTCGCTGCGGATAGCTCCAGAACCGATCAGAAGATATTCTTTCCCTTGAGTAGGGGTTCTTGGAGCTATTGAAGAAAGTGTTGTCTGCTTTGAAGCCATTGACATTGAAGGATCCAAGTGCTGATGCAGGACCTGGAAACCTGGGCAACCTTGGAATTGGCTTCTGTACCTGAGGCCTATGCTCAACATGATAGTCAAACTGAGGACCAGCAGCAGGTGCAGGAGCAGAAGCAGTAGCATCATTGGCTTCGCTGACTTCTGGTTCTTGTGTTGGTGTAGGCTCCACATTTGCTTCAGCCATGACAGCGTCAGTGGCTTCATTGGTGTTGGTGGTGGCAACCTCAAGATTTTCTACCTCCACTTGATGAGCTGGAGGGTCGGGCACAGACACGTTCTCCGCGAGAATAGCTTCGTCAGTAGTTGGGGGAGTGGGGACATGTTCTTCTTCTTGGGTGCCATCGGCTGATGCAGCCGGAATGTCTTCAGCAGCTTTAGCTTCAGACTCGGAGACTGGAGGCCTTGGTCCTTTGCGAAGCCTGCGTAACGCTGGCGACGCCTGTGGAGATGGAGTTGGCTGGGCCTCAAAGTCATCTTCTTCTTGTGCTTGTGGGTGATCAGCCCATGTTGTATCCTGAGCAATTGGCGTCAAGGGACAACCAATGCTGATGAGTTCGCTGTGCGTAAGCACAGGCGATGATACCTGTTGGTGCTCGATCTGAGGAAGGACTACATTATCTTCAACATTGTCATGGTGACCAATGTCTTCAGCAGCAGTAGGATCAGCTGCTGGAAAGTCTTCAGTTGCGTGAGCCTCTGTGAAAGCAGGCTCATGGACAGTCAGTTGGCGCTCTTGAAGTTCAGTGGCAGGGCGAACCATGGAGATGGGTTCAACAATTAAGGGCTCTATGGGAGCAGCACGTTCCTTCTTGGTCTTTCGCTTCTTCTTGGAGGGAGAAGCATCAGAGGCTTCAGAATGTTTCCTCTTTCTGGCTTCAGCCTCAGCAGTCCTCGTCTTCTTCAATTCTGAAGCGATTGACCTGGCCTTTGGCTTCGAGCCAGTCATGCTAGTTGGGAAGACAATGGGATCTGCTTCCTGCCTTGGTGCATTAGGTTCGGCCATAGTGGGATTCTTCTTCTGCTTAGCAGCCATCCTGGGACCAATGCCCGGACGCCCAAGGGCCTTGCGCTTCTCAGCCTCGTTGTAGCCTTGCACACACTTGTCAGCCAGGCTCTTCATGCGCTCATGAGAACCCTGAGCTTCTGCATGTTTCTTGAGAAAGGCTTCTTTGAGCTCGTGCAGCATAATCTTGAAGTTTTTCACCTCTTGCACGCTGAGCTTGGCCATATTCTTCTTGAACTGAGCTTTCTCAAAGTCAATCTTTTGCTTCAGTTCGATGATGCGCTGAGCTAGAGCTAGCTCTGAAGCAATGGCGCCATGGAAGGCAACACTGAGGCCAATTGGAAGTTGTAGATCTTCGAAGCTGAGGTTGGGCATGTCAAACCACTCATCAATGAAGTTGTGGATGATTGCCACGTCAAAGAGAGGCAGATCATTGAAGATTTCTGCTTCTTCTTTGCTCTTGATCAGTTGCTCAAGAGCGTCATCTACAAGATCTTCATCACTGGACAGATCAATGGCATCGTTGCACGGAATAGCAGCAGCAGTTAGTTCTTGGCCGGTGTGTGGCAGAGGCATCTTGACTTTCTGGGGCTTGGAGATGCGTGACAAATCTTCAGACTACACACTGTCTTCAGGAGGTGCAGTAGCCAGTGGCTTCGCCCGTGAGATTTTTGGTGCAGAGGCAGGCTTTGAAGCTTTAGGCTGCTTTAACTTCTTTGGCTTTGGTGCTGCAGGCGCTTCATCTGATTCAGCGTCATCTGCAGGCTCATTCACGGCTGTCCCTTGAACCACGATATGAGTGATGAGACCTTCCAAGTTGTAGAAGGGCCCAAGAAGATTGGGTTCAGCTTCGCGAGTTCCATCGGCACGGGGAGCAGAGGGACCAGGGTTGAAGTCTAATCCCAAAGACTTCTTGTTCTGCTTCGTTGAGTTCTTGGCAAACTGGAAGTTGCACTTGAACAGATTGTTGTCACGACACCATAGTAGTGACGATGGGTGTGCATCTGCAGGCTGTGGCCCACGGACCATGCAGGGATAGAAGCCTTGTTCAATGGCTTCTTCTCTAGACCTGGGTTGAAGATTCTTTTATAGGATGTCTCCCCACGACCACTTCATGGCATTTTTCTCAGCATATTCCTGGGTCACAAACCGGTATTTGAACCATTGTTCTGCCCAATATCTTCGAATCCATTGGATTCGGGTCTTGCGCTGATTGTGATCCTCTTCAGGATCTGTCTTGTAAAGCAATGAGAGGTCATCAGGAAAATCTCTTGATGTTCCCCCACGACGCTGTCTGCCACCCTTCCTTACTGATTTCTCTGCAGCCATGAACTTCAAACTGAATGGCTTCAACACGTTCAAAGGCTTCAAAGGCTTTCGCTTGCTGGACAAACAGGAACTGGCTTCGGGAGAATTTATATGATACTGTAAGAATTCTGCAAATGAATGCAGACTATGAGAACCAAGGGATTCTCCCACGGACATGTACCAGTGACAGCATTAAGGTGTGAGGGAAGGGGAAGAGGTCATATGCATTCTCAGAAGATTTTGAAGATAAATCAGTTTAGAAGACATTGACCTCATCGTGCGAAGACATTCACTCATAGATAAGGAGTTGGTTCCAGGTTTGTACGAATCCACAGATCAGTACAAGTGAGGAATCTAACTACTTTGTGAAGCATAAGTGAATATACTAGGCATATTATGAGATGCAGTATGAAGTGGATCCAACATGTGTGAACAAAAACCACTTGTGGTAGAAAGTGACGAATCTGTAGGATCAAAGGGGCCGTAAAAAGGAGGTTTTTATTTACCACACAAGGAACTGCTAGACGGAGTGAAAGAGGAGGTCGAGCAGTTCGATCGTCCGTGCCCTAACTTGGCGACGGAGGACACCTACGGCGACGGTGGAGAAGACAATGTCCGCGATCGGCGTGAAGACGGCGTCGGAGAGGTTGCGGCAGCTAAGCGCTTCGTCATCGGTGTCGTTGAGGGCTAGCGGTGGAGCTAGGGTTCGTGCGAGAGTGGAAGAAGAGATAATGACTGTGGTGTGGCGTGTATTTATAGGGACAGGGGCGGCTCAGTGTTATTACACAGGTGCCCCTGGCGATTCACATCTGAGGAACACGTGGCCATCATGCAGCATATCGGAGGTTGTTCCACGTCCCATGCACGCCTGGATTGTCGGGTGGTCGTTCCCACTTCT
Organism: Triticum urartu; assembly: GCF_003073215.2. Classification (NCBI taxonomy): domain Eukaryota; kingdom Viridiplantae; phylum Streptophyta; class Magnoliopsida; order Poales; family Poaceae; genus Triticum; species Triticum urartu. The sequence goes on along the minus strand of NC_053024.1, from coordinate 439,253,763 downwards.
CCGGGTTTCAGGTGAAGGAATTAGCATTGAAAGCAGACTTAATGTTTGTCTCTGTATCTTCTGCTGACAAGGACGCAGAGAAGACATTTGACAGTTTCAAAAGAATGCATATGATTTGGAGAGATGGAGTTTGAGATAGAAAGCATAGAGAGGTTAGGGTCCGATCACATTCACTTAGTTCAAAAGATTCAACAAGAAGACATAGCTATAAGTGAATGTTGTAGAGGACAGAACACTAGTATATATATATATAATCAACATAGTGAAGATAATCATGAAGACATGTTGAGATTGAAGCCAGACCAAATGTGAAGACATAGCAAATGTAACGCCATGAGTGAAACACTTCAAACAGAACATTTGGTGGTGGCGTTACCCACCGTATAGGAAGTATTAGACCCAGACACGGCGCACAATTATCGTGGCGCTCCGAAGTCAAATTCCTCATTAATGTATTCACACTTAGAATGCATGTCTTCATTGATTGAATATATACTTTACTTCGTGTGTTGCACATCTAAGTCATCAATATGCATAAGTGTTAGGATGTGTGCCTGATCATAGGACATTTGAGGATTCCAAGATATTTAGCTCACACCATAACTTGCAAAATCTCTTCTCATCCAAGGGCTTGGTGAAGATATCTGCCAATTGCTCTTCAGTGTTGACATGTATGATATCAATATCTTCCTTCACAACATGATCTCTGAGAAAGTGATGACGAATCTCAATGTGCTTTGTCTTTGAGTGTTGAACTGGGTTGTTGGCAATCTTGATGGCGCTTTCTTTTTGTCGCAGTAGAGTGGCACTTGCTTCAGATGAATGCCATAGTCTTTGAGTGTTTGCTTCATCCACAGAAGCTGAGTGCAGCAAGATCCAGCAGCAATGTATTCAGATTTAGCAGTGGAGAGAGATACACAGTTCTGCTTCTTTGAAGACCAACATACAAGTCATCGTCCCAGAAAATGACATGTGCCTGATGTAGACTTGCGATCCACCTTGTCACCAGCATAATCAGCATCTGAGAATCCAACTAGATCAAACTCTGAGCCCTTTGGATACCATAATCCTAGAGTTGGGGTGTAAGCCAAATATCAAAGAATTCGCTTCACAGCTAAGTGATGCGATTCCTTTGGTGCCGCTTGGAATCGAGCACACATGCAAACACTAAGCATAATATCTGGCTTAGATGCACATAGATAAAGTAAAGAACCAATCATGGAGCGGTATACCTTTTGATCGAACTCTTTACCATTGTCGTCGGGACCCAGATGATGTTTGGCTGGCATTGGCGTCGTGAAGCCTTTGCAGTCTTGCATACCGAACTTCTTCAGGCAATCTTTGAGATACTTCTCTTGAGATATAAAGATGTCGTTGCGTTGTTGTCGTATTTGAAGACCAAGGAAGAACTTCAGCTCTCCCATCATGGACATCTGGTATTGCTCTTGCATCATATATCCAAATTATTCACTGTATTTCTGATTGGTGCAGCCGAAGATAATGTCATCCACATATATTTGGCACACAAACAGTTCACCATCATATGTCTTCGTGAAGAGAGTGGGGTCGAGGGAACCAGGTGTGAAGCCTTTGCTCTTCAGGAAGTGTTTGAGTGTGTCATACCAAGCCCGAGGGGCTTGTTTGAGGCCATACAGTGCCTTGTTGAGCTTGTATACCATGTCAGGATGTTTTGGATCTTCAAAGCCAGGCGGTTGTGCAACATACACTTCTTCTTCAATCTTGCCATTGAGAAAAGCGCTCTTCACATCCATTTGATATAGAAGTATGTTATGATGATTTGCATAGGCCAGCAGTATGCGTATGGCTTCAAGTCGAGCCACAGGAGCAAATGTTTCATCGAAGTCAATCCCTTCAACTTGAGTATATCCTTGAGCAACGAGACGAGCTTTGTTTCTGACAACTTGACCATGCTCATCTTGCTTGTTGCGATATATCCATTTGGTGCCTATTATATTGTGCTTCCGAGGATCAGGACGCTTAACCAGTTCCCATACATTATTCAGCTCAAACTGTTGAAGCTCTTCTTGCATAGCTTGAATCCATCCAGGTTCCATGAAGGCTTCTTTAACTTTCTTGGGTTCTGTTATTGAGACGAATGCGAAGTGCCCACAGAAATTTGCTAGCTGTGTTGCCCTTGAACGAGTGAGCGGACCGGGTGCATTGATGCTATCAATTATTCTCTCAATCTGCACTTCATTTGCAACACGAGGATGTACAGGGCGAAGATTTTGTTCTTGCTGATCATTGTCATTGTTAGAGGGATTGTCTTCAGGCTGAGCATTGTCTTCAGGTTGATCAGGTGCGGAGATGATAAGTTCCTCTTCAGGTTGAGCTTCAGAGGGTATGATTTCTCCAGTTCCCATAAGTTTGATTGATTCACTGGATGGAACTTCATCTAGCACATTTGGCAGTTGCTCTCTTTGTGAACCGTTAGTCTCATCGAACCGCACATCCACTGTTTCAACCACTTTATAATGAAAGAGATTGAAGACTCTGTAGGAGTGCGAATCCTTTCCATATCCAAGCATAAAACCCTCATGTGCTTTTGGTGCAAATTTTGAAGTGTGATGTGGATCCTTGATCCAGCACCTGGCGCCAAATACTCTGAAGTAACTGACATTTGGCTTCTTGCCAGTAAGGAGCTCATAAGATGTCTTGTTCAGAAGCTTGTGAAGATAAACACGATTGATTGTATGGCATGCAGTATCAATGGCTTCAGGCCAGAATTTTCTTGGAGTCTTGTATTCATCAAGCATCGTTCGGGCCATCTCAATGAGTGTTCTATTCTTGCGTTCGACGATGCCATTCTGCTATGGCATGTACGGAGCTGAGAATTCATGTGTGATGCCGAAAGTATCAAGATATGTATCAAGGCCAGTGTTCTTGAATTCAGTGCCATTGTCACTTCTGATGTGCTTTATCTTGGCGCCATAATTGTTCATTGCTCGATTGGCGAAGCGTCTGAAGACATCCTGCACTTCAGTCTTGTAGAGGATTATGTGCACCCAAGTATATCTATAATAATCATCAACAATTACAAAGCCATAGAGACAAGCAGTAGTAGTAAGAGTTGAGTAATGAGTGGGACCGAAAAGATCCATGTGGAGCAGTTCGAAGGGTCGAGTTGTTGTCATGATTGTCTTCGAGGGATGCTTTGCCCTCGTCATCTTTCCTGCTTCACAGGCACCGCATAAGTGATCTTTCTTGAACTTGACGCCCTCGATGCCTATGACATGCTTCTTCTTTGCAAGGGTGTGGAGGTTCCTCATGCCAGCATGCCCTAGCCTCCGATGCCAGAGCCAGCATTCTGAAGCTTTTGCCAGGAGACATACGGCAAGTTGTGGTCCTGCTGAGAAATCTACCACGTACAAATCATCTTTCCTATACCCTTCAAACACTAGAGACTTGTCAGATTCCATTAGAACAAGGCAACGATATTTTCCAAACATCACGATCATGTTTAAATCGCAAAGCATTGAGACAGACATTAAGTTGAAACCAAGGGATTCAACAAGCATGACTTTATCCATGTGTTGATCCTTTGAGATTGCAACTCTACCTAGACCCAATACCTTACTTTTACCAGTGTCAGCAAATGTGATGTGACTCTTGTCGGATGGACGTAAGGTTGAGTCCATAAGAAGGCTTCTCTTGCCAGTCATGTGATTGGTACACCCACTATCAATAATCCATTCTGAAGCTGCTGGTGTCGTACCCTACAGTGCAGTTAGGGGGATAGGCTTCACGAAGAGAATTGTGAAGCAAAAACATTTGACGAACCAGTGGGTTATGAAAGCTTAGATCGAGATTTGTACTAATAGGGTGAGTAGCGAGCGATTCAGGAACGAAGTACATAATAAGACCATTTGGGCATTTGATCTTGCGCCCTACAAGATGTTTAAGGTCCCCAGCAATAGCGTCAGACGATTTTGGTTTTCTGCTGGAGACCCTTCCCTGCAAAAGAGAGTTAAGCTTTCTTAGCCACCCACATCTTCAAGGGTGGCTTCGAAGCAATGAGTCTAAGTGCAGCATCTGAGAACTTTGGCTTTGCAGCCCTAGCGAAAAGTCTTGCAGGAGGACAATAGTATTCATAAGAATAAGCAGAATAGTTCTTGGTCTTATGAACATGGCGGTTTGATGAACCGCGCTCATATTCATAGGCCTGAGTATGGCTTCCCTGCAAAACATTTGCGTTAGTTTGACTCCGGTGAGTCCTCTGTCTGTATGAAGCCTTTGGACCGTATGAAGCCTGTGGTCTGGGGTTTGTCTTCTTCACCTGTGGTGTCATGATGACATTCACAGGAAGATTCTCCAAACACTTTTTGGGCACCCACATCTTCTTCATAGGCGGTCCATTCCTGCAGTTAGTACCAATAACCTGGCAAACACTTTACCATTCTGATTCTTAAACAGTTTATAGTTTGCATCAAAGGATTCACCAATGACAATGGGGTTAGCACAAGTGAAGCCAGATAGAGTGGATGGATCTGCTGAAGGTTCCTTTGCTGCAACCCATGTGGTTTTGGGGTACTGCTCAGGTTTCCAGTAAGAGCCATCAGCATTCATTTTCCTTACAAACCCAACACCCTCTTTCCTAGGGTTTCGGTTCAGGACCTGCCTTTTGAGGACATCACATAGTTTCTGATGCCCTTTGAGACTTTTGTACATCCCTGTTTCAAGCAATGTCTTCAACCTAGCATTGTCATCAGCAATAGCAGTGGTATCCTCAGCAGAGGGGTTAGTTCCCACCTCAACAGTTGAAGATATTGCAACAGTAGCAGCAGTAGAACATTCAGCAACAGAAGTAGCATTATCACGCTCAATGCATTTAAGACATGGTGGTTCAAATCATTCCTGAGCTGAACTGATCTGTTTGGCGTGAAGCGACTCGTTTTCTTTTTGAAGATCTTCATGAGCCGCTCTCAATTTCTCAAGATCTTGCTTCCTTTGAAGATAATCATAGGAAAGCCTTTCATGAGCTTTTGAGAGCGTTTCATGACGACTTTCAAGTTCCTCATACTTAACGTGAAGATTTTTTATGTCTTCAATTAAGGACCGAGATCGAGTCATTTCAGCGTCTAACAGATCATTGCTTTTGTCTAACAGTTTTCGAATGTGTTCCATGGTTTTCTGTTGTTCAGTTGCAATTTTAGCGAGTGTTTTGTAGCTGGGTTTGGAACCACAATCAGAGTCATCGTCACTAGATGTTTGATAGTGAGTAGTGCGTGTGTTTACCTTGGCACCGCGTGCCATGAAGCAGTAGGTAGGAGTGGAGTAGTCCTTGTCATTTGCATCGGTGTCGGTGATGGAGTCATTGTCTTCAGTGTTGAAGATGGACTTGGCAACGTATGCTGTAGCCAGACTCGCAACGCCAGAATCGGACTCCTCCTCGGACTCCACCTCCGCCTCCTCAGAAGCGGACTCCTCCTCTGAATCCATTTCCTTGCCAACAAACGCATGTGCCTTGCCAGATGAGCTCTTCTTGTGTGATGAAGACTTTGAGGAGGACTTGGAAGAAGACTTTGAGTATTTCTTCTTCTTCTTGTCATCAGAATCATACTCCTTGCTCTTATTTTTCTTCTTGTTCTCAATGTCCCACTGCGGACACTCAGAGATGTAGTGGCCAGGTTTCTTGCACTTGTGGCATGTTTTCTTCTTGTAGTCATGAGCAGAAGCTTCATCATTCCTTGAGCTTGATCGTGAAGACTTTCTGAAGCCTTTCTTCTTGGTGAATTTTTGGAACTTCTTCACAAACATAGCAAGCTCCTTTCCAATGTCTTCAGGATCATCAGAACTACTGTCAGATTCTTCTTCAGATGAGGAGACAGCTTTTGCCTTCAAGGCACGAGTTCGCCCATAGTTGGGACCGTAGATATCTCTTTTCTCAGAAAGCTGAAACTCATGTGTGTTGAGCCTCTCAAGTATGTCATATGGATCGAGTGTCTTGAAATTAGGACGTTCTTGAATCATCAGGGCTAGGGTGTCAAACGAACTATCAAGTGATCTCAGGAGTGTCTTGACGACTTCATGCTTGGTGATCTCAGTAGCGCCGAGGGCTTGAAGCTCATTTGTGATGTCAGTGAGTCGATCAAACGTGAGCTGGACATTCTCATTGTCATTTCTCTTGAAGCGGTTGAAGAGGTTGCGAAGGACACTGATTCTCCGATCTCTCTGGGTTGAGACGCCTTCGTTGACCTTGGAGAGCCAGTCCCAGACTAGCTTAGATGTTTCCAAAGCACTCATGCGGCCATACTGTCCTTTGGTTAGATGACCACAGATGATATTCTTGGCAGTAGAGTCCAGTTGAACGAACTTCTTGACGTCAGCAGCAGTGACACCTTCTCCAGCCTTGGGAACGCCGTTCTTGACGACATACCATAGGTCGACGTCAATGGCTTCAAGATGCATGCGCATCTTATTCTTCCAGTAGGGATATTCAGTTCCATCGAAGACGGGGCACGCAGTAGAGACTTTAATTATCCCTACAGTCGACATAGCTAAAACTCCAGGTGGTTAAACCGAATCACAGAGAACAAGGGAGTACCTTGCTCTGATACCAATTGAAAGTGCGTTATATCAACTAGAGGGGGTGAGGGAGTCCTAGATTAGGGGGTGTTCGGGTAGCCGGACTATACCTTCAGCCGGACTCCTGGACTATGAAGATACAAGATTAAAGACTTCGTCCCGTGTCCGGATGGGACTTTACTTGGCGTGGAAGGCAAGCTTGGCGATGCGGATATTCAAGATCTCCTACCATTGTAACCGACTCCATGTAACCCTAACCCTATCCGGTGTCTATATAAACCGGAGGGTTGTAGTCCGTAGGCAATCAACTCCATACACAACAATCATACCATAGGCTAGCTTCTAGGGTTTAGCCTCCTTGATCTCGTGGTAGATCTACTCTTGTACTACCCATATCATCAATATTAATCAAGCAGGAGTAGGGTACTACCTCCATCAAGAGGGCCCGAACCTGGGTAAAACAAAGTGTTCCCTACCTCTTGTTACCATCCGGCCTAGACGCACAGTTCGGGACCCCCTACCCGAGATCCGCCGGTTTTGACACCGACATTGGTGCTTTCATTGAGAGTTCCTCGGTGCCGTCACAATCAAGAAGGATGCCTCCTCCCGTCTTTAAAGACGGCGCCGTTGCTAAGGGAGCCTTGGCTGTCGGCCAAACCCTCCGGCTAGGTGGTTTCCTCATGACCGCCTGTTCGGCTGTCGCGCCGATGGTGACCTCTCGGGTCATCAAAAGGAACCTACACGTCAGCTCGGAACTCGTCGAGCAGCTAGATCCAATGGAGCTCTCTTCCATAAACGAGCTCTTGGATCGCATCGCCGGCCTGGGGGTCGCTACGGATTACGACCAGGTTGGGCTTAAACCCGATCTGAGAGAAATTAACTCTCCCCAAGTCACCCACCACGTTGCCGTGGTAGAGGCGCAGTGTGGAGACCCTTCATCTATTTTAAGGACTAGCTACGTCCGAATTCCCGATTCCTCCAAGCCGGATACCCGCGGAGAGGAGGATGTAACTCAAGACCTGAGCTTAGGATCAGGCAACGGGCTAGATTCGTTGGACAACGTCCAAGAACCCGAACTTCAGAGTTCGAAAACTCTACAGCCTCCAAATCTTGGATTGGGTGAGGCTGCAGATTCAACGACACCTGCCCACCCGAACATAAGCGATCTCTCCCAAATCAGGCAGAGGCCCGAGGAAACAGTACATCATTACTGGGCCAGATTCCTCCTGGTTATGAACAGGATAAAGGATTGCCGCGAGGGGGACGCAATCTCTATTTTTTGCAGTAATTGCATGGACGAGGGAATCCTTAACGCCGTAAGTCGTCGTGATATTACATGCTTCGCTGACTTGGCGTCCATAGTACAAAAATACTGTGCGATGGAAAGCGCCTGGAAAACCGAAATAAAATTTTGGGATAATCTGACCTTGAATAGTAATCCCGTCTGAACTAAGAGGGTGCATCATCATAGGACACCCGGGATAAACACCAAAAAGCTAAAACCCTCAACAGGGCGTGGAACCGTACTGGAAAGGTGGCTTGATGGACCCTGTAGAATTCACACTACATAGGACGCCACACCAACTCACAGCCTTAGAGCATGTTGGATACTCCGGCAGGTGGCCAAAATTGGCGAGGACCTCTTAATCCTGGAGGCCGCAGAAAGCCAGCCCGAGGACACCAGTACCGTTCTCACAGTCTTCGAGACTTTCGCATCAAACAATATGCGAAAAAGAACACTCGCAGCCTCGCCAAAGTCTATCAAGTTGCAACAATAAATCCATGGAGTGACACTGCTATTACCTTCAACGCAAGTGATGAACCTAGATTCCGAACAGCCCAAGCACCAGCCGCATTGGTCCTCAGTCCCATAGTGGACGGCTTTCGCCTCACCAAGGTGCTCATGGATGGAGGCAGCGGACTGAACCTCATTTATGAGGAAACCCTTCAAAAAATGGAAATAGACTGGAACCGCACCGAGCGAAGCAGCACAACCTTTAGAGGAATAATCCCCAGTCGGGAAGCGCGCTGCACAGGAAAAATCACGCTAGATGTGGTGTTCGGCACGCCGGATAATTATAGGTCCGAAGAAGTCACGTTTCAGGTGGCCCCGTTTAAGAGCGGACATCACGCTTTACTAGGGCGGGAAGCATTCACAATCTTCCAAGCAATACCCCATTACGGGTACATGAAGCTTAAGATGCCCGGGCCGAATGGAATTATCACTCTAGCTAGTGATCCGGACATAGCACTCCGCGCCGAAAACAAGACAGCCGCATTAGCCCTTGAAGCACTATCCGAAGCCTTAGCGGCCGAGTAACTGACTGCGCTGCGCTCCACGGTTAACAGGGATGATGTGATACTCGACAAGAGACCCAAATCCACATCCTTCAAGCCAGCTGACGAAATAGTCAAATTCCAGGTCCATCCAACGGACCCCAATAAAACAGCTTCCATCGGGGCACGACTGAACCCTGATGTAGACGCCGCACTGCAAGAGTTCCTACGAGAGAACTGGGACATTTTCGCCTGGAACCCTTCAGACATGCCAGGGATCCCACGCAGGCTGGCCGAACACAGCTTAAATATCCTAAAAGGATTCAAACCTGTCAAACAAGCCCTTCGGCATTTTTCCGAACCCAAGAGACAGGCTATGGGAGAGGAGCTAGCCAAGCTATTGGAGGCCAGATTCATTAGAGAAATAAAACATCCGGACTGGCTAACAAACCTGGTGATGGTACCAAAGAAGGACAAATCATGGCGCCTGTGTGTCGATTTTAAAGACCTTAACAAGGCTTGCCCAAAGGATCCCTTCCCCCTCCCCCGTATCGATCAAATTATCGATGCCACCGCAGGACACGATTCGTTGTGTTTCCTCGACGCATACTCCGGTTACCATCAAATCAAGATGGCAGAATTAGACCAAGCTGCAACAGCATTCATCACACCATACGGCCCATTCTGCTTCAACACAATGCCCTTCGGGCTGAAAAACACCGGCGCAACATATCAGCGCATGATCCAGACATGTCTGGCAAACCAGATCGGCAAAACAGTGGAGGCGTATGTGGATGATGTGGTCGTCAAATCAAGACATGTCGAATCCCTAGTAAACGACTTGAGGCTTACATTCGATAACCTCCGACAATATGACATCAAGCTCAACCCGGAAAAATGCGTCTTCAGCGTTCCAGCCGGAAAGCTCTTGGGCTTCATTGTATCCGGTAGAGGAATTGAAGCAAATCCAGCCAAGATCCGAGCTTTGTCATAATTGGATATCCCAAAGGACCTCAAACAAATACAAAAATTAACCGGATGCGTGGCGGCTTTAAGCCGCTTCATCTCCCGCTTGGGAGAAAAGGCACTACCCCTTTATCGCCTCCTTCGGTGCACCGAACACTTCGAGTGGACGGATGCCGCCACGGACGGACTTGAGGAAATAAAAGCCATATTGGCAACAAACCCAGTCCTGGTCGCGCCAATCACCGGTGAACCAATGTTATTGTACATTGCAGCAACACATCAAGTTGTCAGCGCAGTGCTCGTTGTCGAGCGGGAAACGGATGGACACAAATTCCCCCTTCAAAGGCCGGTCTACTACGCATCCACTGTCCTCACTCCATGCAAATCACGGTACCCGCACTATCAAAAGATTGCATACGCGGTATTCATGGCATCTCGGAAGCTACGACACTACTTTCAAGAGTGTTCCATAACAGTAGCCTCGGAAGTGCCACTAAACGATATTATCAACAACCGCGATGCAACGGGCCGGATTGCAAAATGGGCCATCGAGCTTCTCCTGTTCGATATAACCTATAAGCCACGGCGAGCTATTAAATCGCAAGTTTTGGCCGACTTCGTCGCAGAATGGACGGAGGCCGAGCTCCCTAAAGAGTACGGCACATATTCAAACTGGATTATGCATTTCGACGGCTCCAAAATGTTGGCCGGACTGGGGGCTGGCGTCGTCCTGACGTCCCCCACAGGAGACACAGTCCAATATGTGCTCCAGATCATGTACATGGATTCCAACAATGCAGCCGAATATGAGGCCCTCCTACATGGTCTCTGGATAGCAGTATCCATGGGTATCCAGCGCCTAGAGGTACGCGGGGATTCAAACCTTGCAATATCCCAAATAAATGGAGACTTCGACGCCAAAGACCCAAAAATGGCAGCTTACCGCAACGCCATCCTAAAAATGTCAGCTCGGTTCGAAGGGCTGGAGTTTCACCATATAGCCCGAGAAAACAATCAAGCAGCGGACGTCCTGGCACGCATCGGAGCAAAACGCGATGCAGTCCCCCCCAACATCTTTTTGGAAAGATTGTTCAAGGCATCCGTAGCATGGGAGGGGGAACCCGCAAATAACAGCCCGGACCCAGCCGCACCACTCGACGCCAAACAATCTGACACAATTGGAGGCTCTGCCAATGAAATTACACCTTCATCCCACGTAATAATGGCGGTCATCACCCCGTGGAAAGAACCATTCCTAGCCTACCTTACTAGGCAGGAACTCCCGGAGGACCAAAACGAGGCCCGCTGCATAGAGCGGCGATCCAAAGCCTATAGAGTCCATGAGGGAGAGCTTTATAAGAAAAGCACTACCGGAGTCCTCCAAAGGTGCATCTCCGAAGAGGAAGGGCGGAACCTTCTGGCTGAAATTCATGCCGGACTCGGTGGTCACCACGCCGCTGCTCGGTCCCTTGTTAGCAAGGCTTTCCATACAGGTTTTTATTGGCCGACGGCCCGAGCAGACGCTCAGGACCTAGTCCAACGATGCGATGGTTGCCAACTTTTTGCCAACCAAAGCCATATGCCACCCACCGCACTCCAAACTATACCCATCACCTGGCCTTTTGCGGTCTGGGGGCTTGACATGGTCGGACCCCTTAAAGGTGGGACCGATAGGAAAAAATACTTACTGGTCATGGTGGATAAATTCACCAAATGGATAGAAGCCAAGCCTGTTAAAACGGCCGAATCCGGACCTGTGATAGACTTCATATCCGAAGTTGTACACCGTTATGGCGTCCCCCACAGCATCATAACCGATAACGGTACAAACTTTACCGCCGACGAGGTAAAACTCTGGTGCAAAAACATGGGCATCAAGCTCGATTATGCTTCCATCTATCACCCACAAACCAACGGCCAGGTAGAACGTGCAAATGGTCTTACCATGAGTGGCATTAAACCCAGACTGGTGCGGTCCCTCAAGGAATCTAACACGCATTGGGTAGAGGAGCTCGACTCCGTGCTATGGGGGCTGCGGACCACGCCAAATCGCACCACCGGATACACACCATTTTTTATGGTGTACGGCGCAGAGGCAGTTCTGCCCTGCGACATAATTCATGACTCACCTAGAGTGCGCATGTATGAAGAAAGAGAAGCCGAGCTCAATCGGCAGGACAACTTGGACGCCCTGGAGGAGGAGCGTGACGTGGCAAAAGCCCGTTCCGCATTTTATCAACAGCAGGCCCGAAGATATCAAAGAAGAGAAGTACGGGCCAAAAATTACAATGTTGGAGAACTAGTTCTACGCCTGCCGGATAAGAAAAAGGACAAACTCAAGCCCAAGTGGGAAGGTCCATTCATAATCGACCAAGTCCTGACTGGCGGGGCGTACCGCCTGCGAGATGCGTCGGATAACCGACTCGAGCCGAACCCGTGGAACGCCACCCGTCTCAGAAGATTCTATGCCTAGTGCCGGACTCTATGTTCGTCTCCTTCCTCTGTCCATTTTTTGCATTTTTTCTGTCTTACATTTCTCTCCTTCCCCTCTTTTCTTTTATAGCCCTTAAAGGCTCATCTAGTGACGCGCCACTCGCCTCATTAAACCTAGGGGCTTCTTTAACAGAAGCTTATTTATACGGGCTTCACGCCCAACACATGCGTCAAACTTCCGCATGTACCTTTTTCTTCACCATTATATGCATCGATATGACTTAAGTTTTGGCCAAGCTGGGTCGCCTGGCTCTTGTGCTTACCCCTACGTTCCCGATTGTTCGGCTAGGCGGTAAAGGGAGCACCTCTGCGATTGTTACTGCTGGGTCAGCCGGATGTGTACCTCAGACTGGGTGAAGCCGAAAGCTAGCATTCTTAAGGGAATATTCGGTCGGTGAGATAAAAGATGATCTTTTTACTCACTTTATGCGCCCCCGGATGCTTTTTTTCTGCGTCTTTTTACGCAGTTCGGACATGCACTTTAGGGCATGCCTCCCAGCGAAAGGAACCCTAACGGAACTATTCTCTCTGGAAGATGTTTCTTACTAACCATGTAATATAACATAACTAGTTGGGCACTTGTCTGATAAAGCAATAATGACCCCTACGCCTGGTCTCCACGCATACCACGGTTCTTATATAACCGCTATGGTATTCGGACACACTCCGGACCGTCAGGTCCCGAGGTTGAACCGAAAAGGTCAGCAACGACAAACGATCTACAATCCGGCTAGAAGGCATTGCACATGTCAATTCAAAATTACATAGTCACTCTGACTGATTGTATTCCTCTTCTATACCATCTAACAGGCTGTCTAATTTACAGTCCTGCTGGGAATACTTCGTGGCTAACTCTACTTGGCCGTATACTAAGCTTACAGGGATCTCCTTCCCGTCAGGCCCCACTGGTCCGACCTCGGCCATGTGGTTTGGGTCAGACTTCGTAAAACGGGTCTTCACCATGGCCCAGGCCTCCCTAGCGCCTTGTCGGCAGGCCGATATTTTCCACAACCGGAAGCGCCGCCGAGCTCCCTTCAGCTTCTCCGCAAGTTCTCCAAGGCCCTCGGGCATGGGGTGGGCAGGCCATAAGGCCTGGGCAACGCCTCGCATCGCCTGCCGAATTCGCTCGCGTAGTTGCATGAGTTCGGGAAGAAGGTCACCAGTAGAACCAGGCATCTCCTCTGCAGGATGACCTGTGAGCATACCTACAGACATTACTCTGTTAGTCGACTTCCCCACCAAACTCCTTTTTCAAAGTTCGTTCAAGCACTTACTAAAAATGCCGCGTCGAAGCCGCTGATTCTCCTTCGTGGAGTCCGACAGCTGGCCACGAACATCTTCAAGTTCGACGTCCAGCTTGGTGTTGGCATCCTGAAGATCATTCTTCTCTCGCCTCACCTTTGTCAACATACTCTCACCGGCCTTTAGCCGGCGTAAGAGTTGTTGCTTGTCCGGATCTAGTCCGGCGCCATCTGTAATATGATTTGTCAGATTTGCACCCACACCGCACAATACTAATATTTCAAAGTGTATCTTACCTGAGGGGGTCTCTTTGGGCTCCCCTGCTGCGACTAGTGCGGCCTCTAGTTGGGCCTTGCACTTTTCCAGCTCCTGGGACAGTACGGTATTCTTCTCTGTAAGAAGCTGCATATTAAATGATCCTTAAATCAGTTTCTCTAACTGTTTCAAGTCTCGGGGGCTACTGGTATATATATATTTGACCAAAATTTTCTTACCCGTATGTCTTTTACATACTGCTCCGTGGCTCTGGCTAAACCATTTTGAGCGGCACGGAGGTACGAATCTCCCGAATTAAAGGCATCTAAAGCCTCTTGGGAGAAACAAGCGTCGCATAGAATTGTTCGGCGATGCCTGTGGTTCATGGCACTCTCCACTTCAGAATTTGTGGCAGACAGCCTGTCCGCATCCTCCGTTAGAGGAGCGTCCGGCGCGCACCTTGTTCTCGCCTCCGCTTCCTGGCCAGACGTTGGAGCCTGGCTGGTGGAGGCGCGATTGGCAACCTCTCCGGATATAGTCCGGCGAGGTCTATTCATTCTGAAGATAGCACGAACGTTAATATGCCCGGACAGAATAACACCAGGGAAACAGAGGGTGCGCTATACCTTTGCGCCTGCATCTCAGTCCGGACTACATTCCTTTTTGCCCCACGGGGCCCTGCGGCCCCTCGTTGGCTAGCCGCCGCAGGTTCGGCCTCCTGCCTCGGAAATCTCCCCTGCAAAACACGGTTGTCGTCAGAAACACCGGAATACGTGAGAATGGAACCTCTCTCAAGGGAATGAGGCTCCGGTTTCTGTCACCTGGGAGGCCGGGATTAACCCTGGGTAATCAGCCGTGATGGCTACCAAGGTATTGTCCGTGCTTAGCTGATGGAACACCCCGTCGATAAGCTCCACCGATATGTCCGGATCCTCTTTGGAGTCCGGATCAAGGGACCGTTCTGGGTCCTCGGGTTGTGGAGGGCGGCTGTTTATATCCTTTACCACCTGTCGCAGTTCCTGCATTGAAGTCGTTAGACTACATATCTAACCATGGGAGTACGAAACAAACGGGCAAGCGCAATTATTCACTTACCCAACTTGGAGGATCGTACATAGTAAATCCGACCTGCGGATTGACGCGGAGGAATTCCTCCTTTTCTCCCCTGTACAAAGAGGATAAGATCTTTACTAGGGCGGCAGCCGAGGCTGGCCCCTTACGACCGTAACGAGTGGCGTCATCATCCCCATTGAAATCCCACATGGGGTGGCCTCTATATTGAAGCGGCTGCACCCCCCGCATAATGCATGCGGCCATGACTCCAATCATGGTTAGTCCGGAATGAGCCAACAGTCTTATCCGGCCCATCAGGTAAAGGACGCCTCTGTCGCTTTCTCTCTGAGAGCTCCGCGGACGCCAGCTCAAGCGTTTCTTCAATGGAGCACTGTTGAACTCAGGGAGACCGACCCGGATAGGGTCCGGTAGTGGGACGTCATCTATATAGAACCATTCCGAAGGCCAGTCCTCGGACGCCTTCTTTGGGGTTCCGGATAGGTATCCGGTCCCGGCGATGCGCCATACTTCGGCTCCGCCCACTTGGTATATAGACCCCTTTTAAGAACGGGGCACCAGGCAGAATAACCTCTTCCACAGCGTGAAATGAGCCTCAACGCCTAAAAATAGCTCGCAAAGGGCGACGAAACCCGCAATATGCAATACGGAGGCGGGCGTGAGATTGTGCAGCTGGAGGCCGTAGAACTCCAGAAGCCCGCGGAGAAATGGATGAATTGGAAATCCCAATCCCCTTATTAGATAGGGGACGAGGCACACCCGCTCTCCTTTAGAAGGATTGGGGGTGCTCTCCGCTTGTTTTCCGCCATTATAGGTGGCGAGACCGGCTCGGACTGGGACCATGTACGCCTGAGGGAGAAATCCCTTGGCCTGAAGTGACGCTAACTTGCTATGCGGGACGGTGCAACTCTCCCAGTCCCGAGGTATGGGACCGGAGGGGCGAGGGGAGGAGCTGTGACGGCTGGCCATGTTGGAATGGACCTTTGCTGGAAGCGCTCTGATGATAACTCGTGGAGAGGAGAAGATGTGGTTTGGACCTAAATCCCCATCCCGTTAAATAGGCAGCTCGTTTATACGGGTAGGGGTGTGGATGTAAGCACACCCCCGCTTTTCGCATTCACACGCGGAAGACGGCCATTATTGGGTGTGGAAGCCGAGGATCACTACGTTACAAAAATCGGACATTATTCCTACAGGAACACAAGATTTGGAGAGGAACCCGCCTTGCAATGCCAAACAATCTCCGCGCCGGACACATCGTCATTGAAGCCTGGTTCGGGGGCTACTGAGGGAGTCCTGGATTAGGGGTGTTCGGGTAGCCGGACTATACCTTCAGCCGGACTCCTGGACTATGAAGATACAAGATTGAAGACTTCGTCCCGTGTCCGGATGGGACTTTCCTTGGCGTGGAAGGCAAGCTTGGCGATGCGGATATTCAAGATCTCCTACCATTGTAACCGACTCCATGTAACCCTAACCCTATCCGGTGTCTATATAAACCGGAGGGTTGTAGTCTGTAGGCAATCAACTCCATACACAACAATCATACCATAGGCTAGCTTCTAGGGTTTAGCCTCCTTGATCTCGTGGTAGATCTACTCTTGTACTACACATATCATCAATATTAATCAAGCAGGAGTAGGGTATTACCTCTATCGAGAGGGCCCGAACCTGGGTAAAACAAAGTGTTCCCTGCCTCCTGTTACCATCCGGCCTAGACGCACAGTTCGGGACCCCCTACCCGAGATCCGCCGGTTTTGACACCGACAGGGGGGGTGAATAGGCGATTTTTATGGAAGTCTTCAAAACATGGAAGTTTCGAAGACAAACAATAGAAATAAACCTATTACCATGTAGCGGAAGGTAGACTACACTAGGCAAACCATAGTCAAGTATTCAATGAAGTGAAAGCACAATGACTAATAGCAGCTAGGTAGTAAGGATCAGGTAGGAAGATATTATGAAGCCAATCAGAACAAGCAGTCACTCAGTGAAGACAAAAGATAGTGCAATCATACAATGACTTCACAAGGACCAACAGTAAGTAAAGGGAAGGGAAGGATGAAACCAGTGACTCGTTGAAGACAATGATTTGTTGGACCAGTTCCAGTTTCTGTGACAACTGTACGTCTGGTTAGGGCGGCTAGGTATTTAAACCTGAGGACACACAGTCCCGGACACCCAGTCTTGAACACGCAGCTTAGGACACCCAGTCCTCACCGTATTCCCCTTGAGCTAAGGTCACACAGACCTTGCCCAATCACTCTGGTAAGTCTTCAAGGTAGACTCCCAAACCTTCACAGACTTCGTTCACCGGCGATCCACAATGACTCTTGGATGCTCAGAACGCGATGCCTAACCGGCTGGAGGATTCACAGTCCTCAAGTGTAATAAGTCTTCAGATCACACAGACAGGAAGACTTAAGTGATGCCTAACACTCTTTGGCTCTGGGTGGTTAGGGCTTTATCCTCGCAAGGAATTCTCTCTCAAAGGCTTCGAGGTGGGTTGCTCTCAAACGACAAAAGCCGTACTCTAACTCTGAGCAGCCAACCGTTTATGGTTGTAGGGGGTGGGTTATTTATAGCCACTAGGCAACCCGACCTGATTTGTCCGAAATGACCCTGGGTCACTAAGGAACTGACACGTGTTCCAACGGTCAGATTTCAAACACACACGACAACTTTACTTGGGCTACAAGCAAAGCTGACTTGTCCGACTCTGGAGAAGATTTGCTCTCATAGTCTTCACTCGAAGACATAAGTTTTGGTTAAGCATCACTTCAGTCATTCTGACTAGTTCTCTTGGACCCCACTTAACAGTGCGGTGGTTCTTATGACTCAATAAAGAAGAAAAAGAACTACGAAAGATCTGAGTCTTCGAGCTCCATAGGCTTCATGCGATGTCTTCTCTTGCCATAGTCTTCAATGTGAATATCTACACATACCACCTTTGACATCAATGTCTTCATACATTTTTAGGGGTCATCTCTGGTAGGAAAACCGAATCAATGAGGGACTTCTACCTGTGTTATCCTGCAATTCTCACAAACACATTAGTCCTCAACTAGGTTTGTCGTCAATACTCCAAAACCAACTAGGGGTGGCACTAGATGCACTTACAATATTATTGCCTTCCATTTCCAACCGGAGTGTTGTCATAATTGATCTTTATCGTTCCTTGTACATCTCGTTCATCTGGAGTTCTTGCATTTACTTCTGGTCCATTCGAACCCTTTTTCTTATGTCTTTCAACCTACAAGGTTCTAGTAATGTTCCTTGTTCCTCTTTTCTAATGGAGTGTTTTCAACTTTGTTCATCTTCGTTGTATTCTTCTTTCAATTTGTTCAACCTCGAAAGGTTATTTGATTTCACTCATTTGTCAAAGAAGCAACTTAGTTTTACCTCTTCTCTTCCTCTTCCATTTCCCTCCGGTGCCA
The DNA here is from genome assembly GCF_003073215.2 of Triticum urartu. NCBI lineage: Eukaryota > Viridiplantae > Streptophyta > Magnoliopsida > Poales > Poaceae > Triticum > Triticum urartu. Next base: position 439,235,476 of record NC_053024.1, on the reverse strand, counting down.
TCCTAGATCTCGGGACGAGAACCTCTTGTAGTGGTGGAGTGTTGTATCGCCCCGAGACCGATGCGCCAGGTGTCTTCTAGTTATGCGCCGTCATTGCCATGTCATCCGCTTGCGTGTTGCATCTCGTCATGTCATCATGTGCATTGCATCATCATGTTGTCAAAACTTGCATCCGTCCTGGTCTCCCCGTTCTCCCTGTTGTCCGTTTTGAGCCCAACCACACTCGCACGCGCCCGCGGCACGTCCGAAATATTATTTTATAAGTGGCCGAAGAATGTTCTCGGAATGGGTTGGAAGTTGGCGTGCAGCCTTATTATAGTGTGGGTAGACCGGCTGTCAAGTTTCATTGCATTCGGAGCTCGTTTGATGCCCCCAACGGATAACTATAGCGACAATATAGTTGGTCAAACGTCAGACATTTTCGGTCTCCGAAACTGCTGCCAGGCCTCTCTCTCTCTCCTCTCTTCTTAGCCCATCTCTCTCTAGCACAGCCCACCTGCAGCCCACCTAACCCCTCCTCGCGTCAGGAACCGTTCGATCATGATCGGAGGGCTCCAAGACGGCCTCAAACCCATCTAAACCCCCTAACCCTAGCCCCCTTGCTATAAATAGACGCCCCCTGCCATTTTTGGCCTCCTACCTACCCCTTCCTCGTTTTCCGTAGCCAGCCTCCAGTTCCCTCCTCCAAATCCGTGCCAGCGAACCCACCTCCGCCACTTGGCACCGCCGCCAGCGCCCCGCAGCCAACCACGTCACGCCACCTCACCTCTCAGCCGCCTTCCAGCAAATCGGCACAAGCCACGTCGCGCCGCGCCTTCCCCCACTTCGCCGCGGCCCTGGAGGCCCATCGTGGGCCCGCCCGGGCCCGAGCCGACCACGGCAGGCGCCCGCGAGCGCCCGAGCCAGGGGCCCGTCCCGCGCGCCCAAGATCCTCCCGAGCGCCGCCGGTGACCGTTGTATGCGCCGGAGTCCACTAGCGTCCGCGACCCTGCATCCTCGCGCCTCTCGTCGACCCCTGCACCGCCATCCGTCGCCGCCCCCTGCATCTGCATCCTGCCGGAGCTGCTTCCCCAAGGCCTCGTCGCTGGAACCTCGCCGGCGTCTCCTTCCGACCCGGATCCGGCGCCCCACCGCCGTTGATGCCCGGCCCCGCAGTCACCGGGAACGGACACTCCCGCCTCGCCTCCTTCCGGATCTGGCAAGTCTGTGGCCGGATCGGGCTTCCACAGCCGCCGCCCGCCGTCGATGTTCGTCCCTGCCTCGTCCTTGTGAGGAGGTCGGTGACGAGTCCCTCCCATCATGGGCCCCGCAGGTAGGCCGGCCCAGCGCGCCCCTTTCCGGCCTCTCTCCACCGGCCGGGCCAAGGCCCATGGGTGAGAACGTGCCCAGCCCCTCTACTGTGCATTGTTGGGCCAGCTAGATTCAGCCCAATGTGTGTTTTTTTCCTTTGTTGTGAATTTAGTTTTTATCCAGAGAACGTTGTTTTACAGAAAAGTCCCTAGAGTTCATGCATTTAATAACTCATCAACCATGCATCGTATTAAAATATTTTATATATGTAACTTGCTTAGAATTTTGCCTAGTTTCGTAATATGCCACTGTCATCCTTGTTAAAGATGTTTAAAATGATGTTTGCATTTAATTTGCATATTGTCATGTTAAAATGATTTATTTCATAATTAAATAACCGTAGCTCCATTTTAAATAAACTTTATATGTAAATGGGGTGGAAAATGCATAGATTAACATGATGTACTTACTTTGCATGTTTAACAACTCTGAAATTATGTTTAGGGCAGAACAGTAGCTAATTCGAAATATGCATATGAGGATTTTTCCGGAATTGTTGTTGTTGTTTCCGCCCTCATTTAAACTTGCTTAAATGTGTAGTTTTCGTATGCTTCACCTCTTGCCATGTTTAAAAACATTTAATATTGTTGGGTACATAAACGCAAGAGAACTAAATAATCGAATGTGGTGTTTCGTTAATGTGCAACTCATTGCATATTGAGCTCCACTTAACTTGTAGTTTTGTTTGTGCACTTTGCCATGCCATGTTTCATTAAATCGGACATGCATCGTACTTCGTTGTGCATCATGCCATGTTTATGTGATGGTTGTTTACTATGTTGCTTGCTTATTTTCGGGTTGCTTCTCTCTTTAGCTTCGGTTTCGTTCCGGAGTTGTGATGATTCGCTCGACTACGTTGGGTTGTCTACTTCTTGGACTCGTTCTTCTTCCTTGCGGGATCTCAGGCAAGATGATCATACCCTCGATATCACTTCTATCTTTGCTTGCTAGTTGTTCGCTCTATCACTATGTCATGCTACCTACCACTTGTTATATCATGCCTCCCATATTGCCATGTCAAGCCTCTAACCCACCTTTCCTAGCAAACCGTTGTTTGTCTATGTTACCGCTTTTGCTCAGCCCCTCTTATAGCGTTGCTAGTTGCGGGTGAAGTTGCAGTTTTGGTAAAGGGTGGAAGGCTCGGCCTTATGCCTGGTGTTTTGTTCCACTCTTGCCGCCCTATTTCCCGTCATACCGGTGTTATGTTCCTTGATTTTGCGTTCCTAACGCGGTTGGGGTTATGGGGCCCCCTTGACAGTTCGCTTTGAATAAAACTCCTCCAGCAAGGCCCAACCTTGGTTTTAACATTTGCCACCACCACCTATAACTTTTCCCTTGCAGTCGTGCTCCCGAGGGTCATCTTTATTTTAACCCCCCCCCCCCCGGGGCCAGTGCTTCTCTAAGTGTTGGTCAGAACCGGGCAACCTGCGGGGCCACCTCGGGGCAACTTGAGGGCTGGTTTTACTCATAGCTTGACCTATCCGGTGTGCCCTGAGAACAAGAGATGTGCAGATCCTATCAGGATTTGTCGGCACATCGGGCGGCTTTGCTGGTCTTGTTTTACCATTGTCTAAAAGTCTTGTAACCGGGATTCCAAGCCTGATCGGGTCTTCCCGGGAGAAGTAATATCCTTCGTTGACCGTGAGAGCTTGTGATGGGATAAGTTGGACACCCCTGCAGGGTATAAACTTTCGAGAGACGTGCCCGCGGTTATGTGGAAGATGGGAATTTGTTAATGTCCGGTTGTGGAGAACTTGACACTTAACTTAATTAAAATGCATCAACCATGTGTATAGCCGTGATGGACTCTTTTCGGCGGAGTCCGGGAAGTGAATACGGTCTTGTGTTATGCTTGAACATAAGTAGTTTCAGGATCACTTCTTGATCACTTCTAGCTTCTCGACCATTGCATTGCTTCTCTTCTTTCTCTTATTTGTGTATGTTAGCCACCATATTTGCTTAGTGCTTGCTGCAGCTCCACCTCATTACCTTATCCTACCCATAAGCTTAAATAATCATGATCTCGTGGTGTGAGATTGCTGAGTCCTCGTGACTCACAGATACTTCCAAAATAGTTTCAAGTGCCGATGATACCAGTGCAGGTGACGCAACCGAGCTCAAGTGGGAGCTCGATGAAGATCTTGATCGTTGTTTTGTGTCTTTTCTGGTTGTTTATTAGTGGTGCCCAGTTGGGACAAACAGGGATCTAGCATTTGGGGTTGTCTTCTTTTATTTTGGTTCCGTAGTCCGACCTTGATTGTACTCTGGATGATGTATGCTTAACTTGTTATTTGTGTGAAGTGGCGATTGTAAGCCAACTCTTTATCCCTTTCTTATTCAGTACATGGGATTGTGTGAAGATTACCCCACTTGCGACCAAACCACCATGCGGTTATGCCTCTTATTCAGTACATGGGATTCTGTGAAGATTACCACCTCCCAATTCGGATTGGGCTTGGGGGGCGCCCCCTCCTTTGCTCCCTTCTCCTCTCTCCCACTATGGCCCAATAAGGCCCATATACCTCCCGGGGGGGTCCGGTAACCTTCCGGTACATCGGTAAATGCCCGATCTCACTTGGAACCATTCAGATGTCCAAATGTAGTCGTCCAATATATCGATCTTTTTGTCTCGGCCATTTTGAGACTCCTCGTCATGTCCATGATCATATCCGGGACTCCGAACTACCTTTGGTACATCAAAACACATAAACTCATAATACGATCGTCACTGAACGTTAAGCGTGCGGACCCTACGGGTTCGAGAACTATGTAGACATGACCGAGACACGTCTCCGGTCAATAACCAATAGCGGAACCTGGATGCTCATATTGGTTCCTACATATTCTATGAAGATCTTTATCAGTCAAACCGCATAACGATATACGTTGTTCCCTTTGTCATCGGTATGTTACTTGCCCGAGATTTGATCGTTGGTATCTCAATACCTAGTTCAATCTCTTTACCGGCAAGTCTCTTTACTCATTCCGTAATGCTACATCCTGTAACTAACTCATTAGCTACATTGCTTGCAAGGCTTATAGTGATGTACATTGCCGAGAGGGCCCAAAGATACCTCTCCGACAATCGGAGTGACAAATCCTAATCTCGATCTATGCCAAATCAACAAACACCATCTGAGACACCTGTAGAGCACCTTTATAATCACCCAGTTACGTTCTGATGTTTGGTAGCACACAAAGTGTTCCTCCGGTATTCGGGAGTTGCATGATCTCATAGTCATAGGAACATGTATAAGTTATGGAGAAAGCAATAGCAACAAACGAAACGATCATCGTGCTAAGCTAACGGATGGGTCAAGTCAATCACATCATTCTCTAATGATGTGACCCCGTTAATCAAATGACTACTCATGTCTATGGTTAGGAAACATAACCATCATTGATTCAATGAGCTAGTCAATTATAGGCAAACTAGTGACACTCTGTTTGTCTATGTATTCACACATGTACTAAGTTTCCGGTTAATACAATTCTAGCATGAATAATAAACATTTATCATGATATAAGGAAATATAAATAACAACTTTATTATTGCCCCTAGGGCATATTTGCTTCAGTCTCCCACGTGCACTAGAGTCAATAATCTAGATTACATTGTAATGATTCTAACACCCATGGAGTCTTGGTGTTGATCATGTTTTGCTCGTGAGAGAGGCTTAGTCAACGGGTCTGCAACATTTAGATCCGTATGTATCTTGCAAATCTCTATGTCTCCCTCCTTGACTTGATCGTGGATGGAATTGAAGCGTCTCTTGATGTGCTTGGTTCTCTTGTGAAATATGGATTCCTTTGCCGAGGCAATTGCACCAGTATTGTCACAAAAGATTTTCATTGGACCCGATGCACTAGGTATGACACCTAGATCGAATCCGCTTCACATGTAGATTCCGCCACGACGCTCTGCTTGGAACTGCACGAACTGACAGCTCCACCATTTAAAAAACACGTATCTAGTTTGTGACTTAGAGTCATCCGGGTCAGTGTCAAAGCTTGCATCGATGTAACCGTTTATGACGAGCTCTTTGTCACCTCCATATAAGAGAAACATATCCTTAGTCCTTTTCAGGTATTTCAGGATATTCTTGACCGCTGTCCAGTGATCCACTCCTGGATTACTTTGGTACCTCCCGGCTAAACTGATAGCAAGGCACACATCAGGTCTGGTACACAGCATTGCATACATGATAGAGCCTATGGCTGAAGCATAGGGAACACCTTTCATTTTCTCTCTATCTTTTGGAGTAGTCGGGCATTGAGTCTGACTCAACTTCACACCTTGTAATACAGGCAAGAACCCTTTCTTTGCCTGATCCATTTTGAACTTCTTCAAAACTTTATCAAGTTATGTGCTTTGTGAAAGTCCAATTAAGCGTCTTGATCTATCTCTATAGATCTTGATGCCCAATATATAAGCAGCTTCACCGAGGTCTTTCATTGAAAAATTCTTATTCAAGTATCCTTTTATGCTATTCAGAAATTCAGTATCATTTCCGATCAACAATATGTCATCTACATATAAT